>NC_089518.1:40539067-40601567 GCF_963924715.1 Thunnus thynnus
TGGGCGGGATCAGTGTGTTAGTGGGTGTGGCCTCATGTTGTGGGCGGGGCTACCTTGGCCTTGCCGGTGCTGTGCAGGATGTGTACGAGTGCAGCAGCGAGCTCTTCTTTGGCTCTCAGGCTGATGGAAGCTTCCAGTGTGTTGCAGAGCAGCAGATAGTTGGAGCTGATGTACTCTGCAAACTCTTTATACTGCTCCATCGGCAGGATGACGATACTCTGATAGCGAGCTTTGATTCGCACGGTGGGAACTGAAGACTTACCTGAAACACAACAGGGTCAGTTTATTATGAGGACTGGAGACAGTTTGGTACTTTGTGTAAACTCTAGTTTCAGTTGTATAACAGTTTGATTCATTAGAAACAGACAGTGATTATAGACAACTGATAAGACCCCAGAGGATTAATCGATCTATTATATTTACATTGTTTTTTTAAATTCTCCTCTAACATGTTAGCTTGTGTCTCTTTTGTTAGTTGTGTAAAGTCACTATTAGCTGTCATGGTAGTGATATATTTTAATGAGAGGATGACTTCATTTGATCACAATGTTTCACTTCTTATTTTCCAGTTTAACAAAAGTATCACATTGGATCTTCTGATTAAAAACTGTCAGCTATTGGTTGGTTACTGAGACATTTGAATGTTTACGTTTCTGGTCAACATGTGTGTCGTAATACAGGATCATAGATCATGATGAACTTTAACCAACCCGTCAAGGGTGTAACTGCTAACTCACCCCGGCTGGTACTGGGCGTGCTCACCGAGTACCACTTCTCCACCAGTTGTCTGCCGGTCACCATGGCGACGGGGATGTTGACCAACCCAACGTAGCTGCTCTTGTCCTTCTTCCTCTTTCTGTCAGTATCCTTGTAGAGGTGAAGCGTCACCGCACTGATGGACGGCAGGCTGCTGAAGTCAAAACGCTCTCCCCAAAATATGTTGTCAGTCTTCAGTTTACATGACGTCCGAGCGTAAAGACTGTCGTCCAGACACAGCTCGCAGAAGTACCTGAAGTACAAATACTACAGTCACTACACAGCTCGCAGAAGTACCTGAAGTACAAATACTACAGTCACTACACAGCTCGCAGAAGTACCTGAAGTACAAATACTACAGTCACTACACAGCTCGCAGAAGTACCTGAAGTACAAATACTACAGTCACTACACAGCTCGCAGAAGTACCTGAAGTACAAATACTACAGTCACTACACAGCTCGCAGAAGTACCTGAAGTACAAATACTACAGTCACTACACAGCTCGCAGAAGTACCTGAAGTACAAATACTACAGTCACTACATAGCTCGCAGAAGTACCTGAAGTACAAATACTACAGTCACTACACAGCTCGCAGAAGTACCTGAAGTACAAATACTACAGTCACTACACAGCTCGCAGAAGTACCTGAAGTACAAATACTACAGTCACTACACAGCTCGCAGAAGTACCTGAAGTACAAATACTACAGTCACTACACAGCTCGCAGAAGTACCTGAAGTACAAATACTACAGTCACTACACAGCTCGCAGAAGTACCTGAAGTACAAATACTACAGTCACTACACAGCTCGCAGAAGTACCTGAAGTACAAATACTACAGTCACTACACAGCTCGCAGAAGTACCTGAAGTACAAATACTACAGTCACTACACAGCTCGCAGAAGTACCTGAAGTACAAATACTACAGTCACTACATAGCTCGCAGAAGTACCTGAAGTACAAATACTACAGTCACTACACAGCTCGCAGAAGTACCTGAAGTACAAATACTACAGTCACTACACAGCTCGCAGAAGTACCTGAAGTACAAATACTACAGTCACTACACAGCTCGCAGAAGTACCTGAAGTACAAATACTACAGTCACTACACAGCTCGCAGAAGTACCTGAAGTACAAATACTACAGTCACTACACAGCTCGCAGAAGTACCTGAAGTACAAATACTACAGTCACTACACAGCTCGCAGAAGTACCTGAAGTACAAATACTACAGTCACTACACAGCTCGCAGAAGTACCTGAAGTACAAATACTACAGTCACTACACAGCTCGCAGAAGTACCTGAAGTACAAATACTACAGTCACTACACAGCTCGCAGAAGTACCTGAAGTACAAATACTACAGTCACTACACAGCTCGCAGAAGTACCTGAAGTACAAATACTACAGTCACTACACAGCTCCCAGAAGTACCTGAAGTACAAATACTACAGTCACTACACAGCTCGCAGAGGTACCTGAAGTACAAATACTACAGTCACTACACAGCTCGCAGAGGTACCTGAAGTACAAATACTACAGTCACTACACAGCTCGCAGAAGTACCTGAAGTACAAATACTACAGTCACTACACAGCTCGCAGAAGTACCTGAAGTACAAATACTACAGTCACTACACAGCTCGCAGAAGTACCTGAAGTACAAATACTACAGTCACTACACAGCTCGCAGAAGTACCTGAAGTACAAATACTACAGTCACTACACAGCTCGCAGAAGTACCTGAAGTACAAATACTACAGTCACTACACAGCTCGCAGAAGTACCTGAAGTACAAATACTACAGTCACTACACAGCTCGCAGAAGTACCTGAAGTACAAATACTACAGTTACTACACAGCTCGCAGAAGTACCTGAAGTACAAATACTACAGTCACTACACAGCTTGCAGAAGTACCTGAAGTACAAATACTACAGTCACTACACAGCTCGCAGAAGTACCTGAAGTACAAATACTACAGTCACTACACAGCTCGCAGAAGTACCTGAAGTACAAATACTACAGTCACTACACAGCTCGCAGAAGTACCTGAAGTACAAATACTACAGTCACTACACAGCTCGCAGAAGTACCTGAAGTACAAATACTACAGTCACTACACAGCTCGCAGAAGTACCTGAAGTACAAATACTACAGTCACTACATAGCTCGCAGAAGTACCTGAAGTACAAATACTACAGTCACTACACAGCTCGCAGAAGTACCTGAAGTACAAATACTACAGTCACTACACAGCTCGCAGAAGTACCTGAAGTACAAATACTACAGTCACTACACAGCTCGCAGAAGTACCTGAAGTACAAATACTACAGTCACTACACAGCTCGCAGAAGTACCTGAAGTACAAATACTACAGTCACTACACAGCTCTCAGAAGTACCTGAAGTACAAATACTACAGTCACTACACAGCTTGCAGAATGTCACAATAACCGCAATATTGCAATACCGCACTATAGACACGCCAACGCCACGCGGTGGAAGGCAAACAACCGCCACAACCGCACTATGTTCACGTTTTCTCTTTTTTTCATGAGGATAGGCCCTTCTTGTTTTACACTTCACTGCAGATATATTAAATGTTCGGCGGATCCCCCGATCTGGTCCGGTCTGGTGGCTCCAGAGGATCCCGCCTGTCATACAGCATCTCGCACGCTGAGCGATAGCTAACCTGGTGCCCAGCCCTCATAACAGAGCAGTGCTGATGCTTGGTAGTTAAAAACACGTCAATATGAATTCATTCAGTTGCGTGGTGTCACCATGAGATGGCGCTTTCTTCACAAAAACACATTCACACATAAACCAAGGGGCCCTAGCTTACCACTGGCACAAAGCGGCGCCAAGCGTGACGCAAGTGTCTTTGTTGGTTTAAGCAACGGGAGGGTTCAGGAGCGGCAGAGGCCAGTGTGCTCGTTATGGATAGTGTGCTTTCACTTTGTGCACGAGCGAAGAAGAAGAGTTCGTTCTCACTACTTGGCAAATGTGCCTTTATAATAGCAAACCGCCAAGGTGCAAGCGCACCTGGCTTTTAAAGGGAATGGAAGCTGACACTCTGATTGGTTTATTGCATCTTACGCCCGCAACACACTTATGATTAATTAAGAGACTAAGTGCAACCCTTTTGAACCATGCACCTGGTGCTGCGACCATTTTTTCCGCCGTTAAACTAGCAAAATGTGGACAAACCCTAAATGCACTTGGATTGTTAAAGTAAGGCCCGATAAGTGACGACCCACAGTACACTGCAGTATGTTTCCCAGACTTACAGTAGTTGCTGGTAATATTTAAACCCTGAACTTACCCTCACATTACAGCTTAATGACTTTGAGGTTCAGTCCATCATCTTAGACACACCCCAAAATTCAGCAATATTATTATGATAAATATATTCACAACTACCAGTATTTTATTACTATTTATTTAGTAAGGATCACATTGAATTGTTGTTTTTTCAGTAAAGTTGTAAAAAGTAAAGATACTGTTTTAACACCCCGTGTTTGAAACAATATGATCTGTGTTAAATATATATTTGCTCGTATTGAAAGTACTGAAGCTATTAAAAAGAACATATCTACAATCAGAATCTCAACCAAAGGCTGCACAGATGCAACAACAAGGAAGAAGATCGACTGGTCCTCATCCTGTTCTCTCCACCACGTCACTGCTGGGTCACATGGTGCTAACTCTGGTAAGTTTAATAAAAACAAAAAATGATCCTAGTTTGTGTGCCAAGGACTTTTTTTTTCTTTGTGCTGTTGTATTGAAAGAGGTATTGAGTATTTTTCTTTTACTATTAGTATTGTATCAAAGTTTAAAATGATGGTGTCATGACAGCCTTAATTAACAGTGACAGTGAAACAGGTCTGGATGCTCCGCTGCAGCACTGCTGCCTTTTCTTTAATTTCATGGGATAAAACAAAAAAATAGAGTAAATTAAATAAGTAGTTGTATTGAATGAATGAAGTTTCTGAAGTAATAGAAATGTAACGATATAATGTTTAAAGAGAGTGTAGTCAGATTAAACTTTATTTGGCATTAAACTAAGATTACACGAGGCCAGCGAAAGCCTGAACCCTCAACTCAAACTGGCACATCGCTCTGAACAAGACAGCAATGCTTGAAGCAGATATCTGGCTGCTTGCTGGCAGCAATGTGGCCAAACTGGGAGATAATCCGACAGAAAGACTCTTTCACAGCGCAGTCTGACAAGGCTGACCAGCTTCACCGGTGATTCGTCACCACTGCATCTACAACACGGCCCAAGCTGGGCTGCACCGCTCAACACTGCAGCTAACTACAGCTCAACAACACCAACTACAATGAAACTTGTCAACAGTAAGGCATAACATGACTTTGTGATCAGGGGTTGACGCTAAACAACGTTAACGTCTTGTGGAACCATCTTCCAGATTGGGTCCGGGGTGCAGACACCCTCTCTATGTTTAAGAGTAGGCTTCAAACTTTCCTTTTTGATAAAGCTTATAGTTAGAGCCGACCAGGCTCGCCTTGGATCAGCCCTTAGTTATGCTGCTATAGGCCTAGACTGCTGGGGGACTTCCCATGATGCACTGAGCTCCTCTCTCCTCCTCCTCCTCTCCATCTGTATGTATTCATGTAACATTAATGCATGTCAATAACTTTGCTTCTTCCCTGGAGTTCTTTGTGCTTTCTCATGTCACAGGAACCCCTGGGTTCTGGGCCGAACCTTCGCGGTCCTTCACAGTCCTGATGGCATCCTTCCCTGACTGTTGCTGTTGCTGCTGCTGTTGTCGTTGTTGTTACAATTGTTGTTATTCTGTACCCCCCCCCCCTTTCCCTCTTTCTTTCTCTCTCTCAACCCAACCGGTCAAAGCAGATGGCCGCCCACCAAGAGCCGGGTTCTGCTTGAGGTTTCTACCCGTTAAAGGGGAGTTTTTCCTGCTGCTGTCGCCAAGTGCTGCTCATGGGGGAATTGTTGGATTTCTGTAAATTTAAGAGTCTTGACCTGCTCTATGTGAAAAGTACACAGAGATGACTTTTGATGACTGTCTGTGGTCTTTCTGACAGGAAATATAAAATCCAGTTACAAAGGTGTTTTGGCCGAGCAGAGAGAGCTTCTCTATTAGCTGCTGTGGGATGATGGTGTTAAAAGCTGAACTAAAATCAACGAACAGCATCCTGGCATAATTGTTCCTTTTGGGGCGGCTGTGGCTAAAGAGGTAGAGCGAGTTGTTCACCAATCGGAAGATCAGCAGTTCGATTCCCGGCTCCTCCGGTCAGCATGTTGAAGTGTCCTTGGGCAAAATACTGAACCCCAAATTGCTCCTGATGGCTGCACCATCAGTGTATGAATATGTGTGTATGGTTAGTTCCCTCTGATAGGCAGGTTGGGACCTTGCATGGTAGGCCCTGTACCCATTTAGTGTATGAATGTGTGTGAATGTGACTCGTAGTGTAAAAAGTGCTTTGAGTGGGCGAAAGACTAGAAAGGTGCTATACAAGTACAGTCCATTTTTCATTTTTGTCCAGGTGGGATAAGATGGTGTGTAAGGCGGGTGAGATGGTGTCATCTGTGGACCAGTTGAGTCAGTGAAACTGGCCGGTAGTCGTTGATGTGATGATGGCGGCAGCCTTAAATCTTGTAGGAACAACAGGACGCTTCAGAGAGATGTTGTCTGTGAAGACACCTGCTGGCTGGGCAGCACAGTCTTTTAGCATCCAACCAGATATGTTATCAGGTCCTGCAGCTTTGTGTGGATTGACTCTGCTTGGGGTCTCCCTCACATCAGCTATGCTCAGACTGAGTTCCTGCTCCTCGACAGGGGGACGGTTTTCCTCCCTGACGTGTGATTCAATGCTTCAAACCAGGTGTAGAAGTCATTGAGCTGTCAGGAAGGGAGGCATCACTGACATCTGCTGGTGGTGTGATTTTATAGTCAGTTATAGCCTGGATGCCCTCACATGCCCTCAATGGCCTTCAATGTTCTGTCTGTAGGCCAGTTTTGCCTTCTTGATGGCTCGAGAGAGGTCAGTTCTTGCCAACCTGACAGCTGCTTTGTCCTCTGATCTGAAGGCAGCATCTCTGATTTTCAACCTTTTCTAAACCTCTGCTGTCATCCACAGCTTCTGATTGGCCCGAGTAGTGATGGATTTGACGACTGTGACGTCCCTGATGCACTTCTCTATGTAACTGGTCACAGATTCCGTTTAGTCCTCACCATCAATGTGGAGATCATACACCAAGTCCAATATGTTAGCCCCCTTCTGGCTGGAAAGTGGACATGCTGGTGGAATTTAGGTAGCACAGTTTAAAAGTTTGCATGGTTGAAATCCCAACAAACACAAGAAAAGTGTCTGCGTGGGCAGTCTGAAGCTCCCACAGCACCTCCTCAGAGCAGGCACTGGGAGGGTGCCAGTGGCAGTAAATTCCCTCTGCTGGCCGACATTTCATTAAAAATTCCACTAGTTGTGAACAGTGAGTTGCAACAGTCTCAGTATTATTACACCACATATTGTTGTTGTAAACACACAGTCCTCCACCTCAGGGGGTCTGCCAGGGATCTGTACGGACCCAGTTACAGACTGCATCTCTGTCTGCATGGAAGGATGTTAGCTATGTTATGTCAGAGATACTGTTGACAAAAACACAGCAGTAGCTCACTTCTTGCTATGTGTGTAGTTGCAGCCATAAATAATCTAATTTATTCTCCAAGGAACAGACATTGGCGTGTAAGATTTTAGCCTCATGCAGATACCGGCCGTCTTTCCTCACTGCTGTTTTCTAAGCACCGCTTCATGTGCGTTTTTCCTTGCATGACTCCATCAGGCAGCTCTGTTTCTGCAGCAGCCCGACACTGTGAACTCCTCTTCTGTAGTTAAAAGCTCGTAGCCTTTCACAGTCCTTTTGTTTTTAAGATTGCACTTTATAGTTAACAAGGTATCACAATCGTACCTTAACGTTAGTCGCTCAGAACAAACATATACATACATTTTAACATATATTTGCACCTTTTTCTGGACCTAAAGGAGCCACTGCGTCTGTGCACGCTGCCATGTTGCTCATCATCCTGTTTGGCTTGGCTGAATAAAATGCAGGACATAACACAACAGAAGGGAACAGGCGACAAAGGGAATCCTAGACACGTTATAGTTTCATCACAGGAAACCTCCACAGAAGTGTGTCTTGTCATATTCTTACTCAAACCACCACCTTTGTCTTCTGTGGAGGAAGTCACTAGACAGTTTTGTCAGCTGTTGAGTTAGGGTCTTCTTGTAAATTGGACAAAAGTAGCCTACTTTATGTAGATGCCTTGTTAATAGCAGATAAAGTTACTTCTTATTGTATATCAGCCTGGAACTGGCAGAAGCACTGTCGCTCTTCATAGGCCTACTCTATATTTTTATGGTTACACCATTCTATCAAATCGAAATATGTGCATTTATGCATGTCTTGTGCATCATTTTAGACTCACTTCCCAAAGAATTTAGGGGGGGTACAGGGGCAACCATGCAAGGTCCCAACTTGCCCGTCAGAGGAATCTAATCATTCACATACATTCATACACTGATGGTGCAGCAATCAGGAGTCTTGCCCAAGGACACTTCAACATGCGGACTGGAGGAGCCGGAATCGAACTGCTGATCTTCCGATTAGTGGACGACCCGCTCTACCTCCTGAGCCACAGCTGACTAATAATAATGATAACAACAACAACAACAACAACAACAATAATAATAATAGCAGCAGCAGTTGAAGGTTTCCTGTGAGATGAGAAAGCACAAAAACTCTGAGGAAGAAGCAAAGTTAGTGACATGCATTGATGTTACATGAATTCATACAGATGGAGAGGAGGAGGAGGAGAGAGGAGCTCAGTGCATCATGGGAAGTCCCCCAGTAGTCTAGGCCTATAGCAGCATAACTAAGGGCTGATCCAAGGCGAGCCTGGTCGGCCCTAACTATAAGCTTTATCAAAAAGGAAAGTTTTAAGCCTACTCTTAAACATAGAGATTTGCCATTATGAGTATTGTTTTTGATGTTTTTTTTAAAGTATTGTGTTTATTTTATACCAGATGAAACTAGAAACAATAAAAATGACAACATACAATGGCACACTGTTATTTAGAAGGCACATACTGTGAATTTGTGTGTGAATTGTTGGAAATATGATTTTCCACTATGCTCTCCTTTGTTCTGCACAACCAGTCTCCATACTTTTGATGAGCCTGTAATAACTCTAATACAGAAATCTTGGGTCAGTCTCGTCTCCCTCTGTGGCTACGACAAGCTCCTGTTTTGTGTCTGGCTTAGCCTCCTTTCAGATGAAGCCTTTCATCGAGTGCCAAACAAGCTTGATAGGATTCAAATGCAGTGACTGGTGGAGTTTTCACCCAGTTGATTCCCACCGTCACTATGCAAGCTGCAGCAGCGTCGTGCTTTGGATCATTGTCGTGGAAGAAGCAATGATCTGACCCGAGACATCCCCTGATGAATGGTTCCCTCAAAGATGCCCGCAGGACCTGCAGCGCTCACACATGGAGTTTGGCATAATGCTCCAGAGCTACTGTGGCTTCATCCGTAAACAGCATATCATGCTTCTTCATGCATCATAATTTCACTATTTACACAACATTTATGAAAGAAGACAATTTCACTGAGGGTAAACACATGAAGAACATGGTGTCAGTTTGTGCGGGTGTGCTGCAGCATGTAGGCTCCTCTCTGCCTCGTTAACAGCAGATCAGCTGCACAGATGAGTGCAACACACACCGTCGCCCACACAGTTATTTGTTACTGTATATCATTTATTTCCCACCTGTATTACTTTCATTTTTCATGCAGCTCTGTTGAATAACTGTTCTCACTCACTCGCTGAGTTTGCTCAACCTCTGTTTTATGTTAAATGAAACAAAAAGTTTCAGCATAATATTTTCATGACCTTATGATAATAAGCGCTTCAGTAAAAGCTCTGTGTGGGAAGACTCTCCCTCATACACATCAAATATGGTAAGAACAGCTGGTTTCAGGCTCACCGAGACACAATCACTGCCCCTCCTCACGGATAGAAGCAGCTGGTTTCCTCACACGGTGTTTATGGGCGTTATGAGTCGGGGCTGCATCACTACATCATTGAGGGAGGGTCTTACTACAGCCGAAGACCCAGCAAGGACCCAGCGGGGATCTGCCAGGGATCTGTACGGACCCAGTCACAGACCAGCCGGCAATTCTAGTCAGCTGGTCTGTAGCTGCGGGTGTATCACCTCTACCTGCGGGTGTATCACTTCTACCTGCAGGTGTATCACCTCTACTTGCAGGTGTATCACCTCTACCTGCAGGTGTATCACCTCTACCTGCAGGTGTATCACCTCTACCTGCAGGTGTATCACCTCTACCTGCGGGTGTATCACCTCTACCTGCGGGTGTATCACCTCTACCTGCAGGTGTATCACCTCTACCTGCGGGTGTATCACCTCTACCTGCAGGTGTATCACCTCTACCTGCGGGTGTATCACCTCTACCTGCGGGTGTATCACCTCTACCTGCGGGTGTATCACCTCTACCTGCGGGTGTATCACCTCTACCTGCGGGTGTATCACCTCTACCTGCGGGTGTATCACCTCTACCTGCGGGTGTATCACCTCTACCTGCGGGTGTATCACCTCTACCTGCAGGTGTATCACCTCTACCTGCGGGTGTATCACCTCTACCTGCAGGTGTATCACCTCTACCTGCGGGTGTATCACCTCTACCTGCGGGTGTATCACCTCTACCTGCAGGTGTATCACCTCTACCTGCGGGTGTATCACCTCTACCTGCGGGTGTATCACCTCTACCTGCGGGTGTATCACCTCTACCTGCGGGTGTATCACCTCTACCTGCGAGTGTATCACCTCTACCTGCGAGTGTATCACCTCTACCTGTGCGTGTAGCTGCGGGTGTAGCGTACCGTTTCTTGGCGGGCAGGTCCTTGGCTTCGATCACCCAGACTGTGAGGATGTTCTCCAGCCGCCGACTGTTGTCCTTGTTGGGGTGAACGGCTCTGCGCAGGTTCTCCATCCACTTATCTCTCTCTGCTGCCGAGCGACACGAGAAGCACTTCGTCCCTGTCGAGGTCGTTACCTAAGAGACCAAGGGTCAGAGGTCAAAACGTGCATGTTGATTGTGTTTTGGTTGTGTGTTGGTTGTGTGTCGGTTGTGTGTCGGTTGTGTGTTGGTTGTGTTTTGGTTGCGTGTCGGTTGTGTGTCGGTTGTGTGTTGGTTGTGTGTTGGTTGCGTGTTGGTTGTGTTTTGGTTGTGTTTTGGTTGTGTGTTGGTTGTGTGTCGGTTGTGTTTTGGTTGTGTGTTGGTTGTGTTTTGGTTGCGTGTCGGTTGTGTGTCGGTTGTGTTTTGGTTGTGTTTTGGTTGTGTGTTGGTTGTGTTTTGGTTGCGTGTCGGTTGTGTGTTGGTTGTGTTTCGGTTGTGTGTCGGTTGTGTTTTGGTTGTGTGTTGGTTGTGTGTCGGTTGTGTTTTGGTTGTGTGTCGGTTGTGTTTTGGTTGTGTGTCGGTTGTGTGTGGGTTGTGTGTGGGTTGTGTTTTGGTTGTGTGTCGGTTGTGTGTCGGTTGTGTGTCGGTTGTGTTTTGGTTGTGTGTTGGTTGTGTGTCGGTTGTGTGTGGGTTGTGTTTTGGTTGTGTGTTGGTTGTGTGTCGGTTGTGTGTCGGTTGTGTTTTGGTTGTGTTTTGGTTGTGTGTTGGTTGTGTGTCGGTTGTGTGTCGGTTGTGTTTTGGTTGTGTGTCGGTTGTGTGTTGGTTGTGTGTCGGTTGTGTTTTGGTTGTGTTTTGGTTGTGTGTTGGTTGTGTGTCGGTTGTGTTTTGGTTGTGTGTTGGTTGTGTGTCGGTTGTGTTTTGGTTGTGTGTCGGTTGTGTTTTGGTTGTGTGTCGGTTGTGTTTTGGTTGTGTGTCGGTTGTGTTTTGGTTGTGTGTCGGTTGTGTTTTGGTTGTGTGTCGGTTGTGTGTTGGTTGTGTGTCGGTTGTGTGTCGGTTGTGTGTCGGTTGTGTTTTGGTTGTGTTTTGGTTGTGTTTTGGTTGTGTTTTGGTTGTGTGTTGGTTGTGAGTTGGTTGTGTGTGGGTTGTGTTTTGGTTGTGTGTTGGTTGTGTTTTGGTTGCGTGTCGGTTGTGTGTTGGTTGTGAGTTGGTTGTGTTTTGGTTGTGTTTTGGTTGTGTGTTGGTTGTGTTTTGGTTGCGTGTCGGTTGTGTGTTGGTTGTGAGTTGGTTGTGTGTTGGTTGTGTTTTGGTTGCGTGTTGGTTGTGAGTTGGTTGTGAGTTGGTTGTGTGTTGGTTGTGAGTTGGTTGTGTGTTGGTTGTGTTTTGGTTGTGTGTTGGTTGTGTTTTGGTTGCGTGTCGGTTGCGTGTCGGTTGTGAGTTGGTTGTGTGTTGGTTGTGTTTTGGTTGCGTGTTGGTTGTGAGTTGGTTGTGAGTTGGTTGTGAGTTGGTTGTGAGTTGGTTGTGTGTTGGTTGTGTTTTGGTTGCGTGTTGGTTGTGAGTTGGTTGTGTGTTGGTTGTGTTTTGGTTGCGTGTTGGTTGTGAGTTGGTTGTGAGTTGGTTGTGAGTTGGTTGTGAGTTGGTTGTGTGTTGGTTGTGAGTTGGTTGTGAGTTGGTTGTGTGTTGGTTGTGTTTTGGTTGCGTGTTGGTTGTGAGTTGGTTGTGTGTTGGTTGTGTTTTGGTTGCGTGTTGGTTGTGAGTTGGTTGTGTGTTGGTTGTGTTTTGGTTGCGTGTTGGTTGTGAGTTGGTTGTGAGTTGGTTGTGAGTTGGTTGTGAGTTGGTTGTGTGTTGGTTGTGAGTTGGTTGTGAGTTGGTTGTGAGTTGGTTGTGAGTTGGTTGTTGTGTTGTGTGTGTGTCGGTTGTGTTTTGGTTGCGTGTTGGTTGTGTTTTGGTTGTGTGTCGGTTGTGTTTTGGTTTGTGTTGGTTGTGTGTCGGTTGTGTTTTGGTTGTGAGTTGGTTGTGTTTTGGTTGTGTGTCGGTTGTGTGTCGGTTGTGTGTTGGTTGTGAGTTGGTTGTGAGTTGGTTGTTGTGTTGTGTGTGTGTAAGACTGTATTGAGTGTGTGTGTGTGTGTGTGTGTGTGTGTCACCTCGAAGCAGTAGTCCTGCCCCAGTAGGGAGGAGTGAACTGGTTTGATGATCACTGATTGGTCCATCTTGAGTTCCAGAGACGACACACAGCCGGCGCTTAGCAACGACTCCTGGCTACCGCAACGCAGCCGCCGCATCACACACCTGAAACAACAGATCAGCACCTGAGCGGAGCGTTCACACCAACTAGCAGGCGTGATGCAGGTAAGACTGTGATGAAGGCCGGCAGGTCATGTGGACAGAATCAGCTGGTTCCTGATGTTGGACGGATGCGGACTGGAACTATCGAGGCTGTGCAGCTAAACTCTGAACACTAACGGCGCCTCTCAGCATGTTTTCCTCTGTGGAGCTCCGTCCGCTTAATTGGACTCCGGTTGGTTTTCCTCCATGGAAACCAACCACACAGAGACCCTTTAGAGGACCTGGTCTCGGTTGGTTTGTGGTGGGAAAGTGATCTGACCTCCATCTGACCAACAACAAGGCTGCAGGTTCCACTAAGAATGAAATATGTCGTCTTCTTGATCACTTCCTCCAGGAAACTGCGATTCTGCCATCGCAATAATTAATGCAAACTCAAAAAACATAAATAAACACAAAGTATATGTGAGAGCTTCAATTTTGCTAAATTACAGCAACTTTTCTGCATGAAACGTCCAAATCAGCAGACGCTTGTGATTTGGACCAATCGTGATGTTTGGTGTCTGTCTGATCCTGGAGGACCCTGATGATGTCATAGTGATGTCATGTGCTTAGAAATACAAACAGTCTGCATCATAAACAGCAGCGCGAGGTTTGAAGGACGTTTTCCACGCAGGGTCAGTTTGATAAAAGACTCTACAGGTGCATTATGGGAAATGTAGGTGATTGACTGAAACTACAGACTAAAAACTCAGGATGTCTCTCTACCGTCTGTGTGCGCTCTCGGTCCCAGAGATAAGGGCTGCATATAAAGGATGAGTCCAGACTCTGCTGCTCAGATCTACAGCGACCTGTTTAATCTGCTCCAGACTCTGCAGATGTGCATCACTGACGTACGGAAAGAACAACCCAGAGTTCTGATGTCGGGTCTACGAGCTGCTGGACTATAAACCTAAAGATGAAGTTTATCTATGGACTCTGTTTTTATGTTGAAAATAATTGAATATATGATTAAATGTTTGAATATTGGCTGTTTATTAGTGGCTGAAATGTTAGAGACATTTTTTGTGTTGGTTGCAAATTGTCACAATTTGCCCGTTTATTAAGATTGTATAAATATTTCCTTTGACTTATGAATTAATGTCAACTAAATATTTTGAGCAGTTATTTTAGGATTTGTTGTAATTAATCAGATGATGATCAGCTGTGATAGGAGGAAGGGGGGACTGAGTCTTAGACGTCACATTAGACTAAGAAACGTTTTTTGTTTGTTTAAAGTGAGAATAAATCAGAACCGGCAGCGTTTAATGTGACGCAAACTGTTTAACGTCTGAGCCAAGAAGCAGTTTAAAGGACGTTTAGAAGAAGTTTAAAGAACAGGCCACAACAGCACGATTCGTTTGTGCAGATCTGAACTCAGCAATTGGACCAAAGCAACCACACGGAGACTGTTTCGCGGATGTGGTCTCGGTCCCAAACGTACTCTGGAGCTGTTCGTTTGTGGGACATGATCCGACCGACCACCAGTTTGAGGCAAACGGCTCCTGTAGCCAGGTGAGCTCTGTATGCTGGGTGCAGATGTTGCTAACAGCTAGCCGGAGAATTCTCCAGAGAATCCAGATCCGATCTGACCTGGACTAACACGACCAAGTACGTTGTATTTGGCCGGTGGAGCTTCTTCAGGCGCCTTGAAACTACTGACGTTGTTGCGGCCCGAGGTGGTCATGGATTCGTTGTTCGCATCAGTGTATTTCTCTACATTGACGTCGGGTTTCGGTGCGACGGCTCCTGTTATCCTGCTTGTGCAAGTTATATTTGTTTTTATTTGTGTCTTTCAGGAGTGGCGGGGGCGGGCGGGGGGGGGGCACTTCTAATGGTATGTTCAGACCAAACATGAAGCAAATTGCATGATTACATACAAAGTCAATGCAAAGACGTGAATTGAAAATGTTTTGACGGAGAGAAAGCAGAGAGACTGAAGTTCCTGCTGAGTTCAGAGCTCAAACACAGACTGAAACTCTCCCTCACGCAGTCGCTTCCTGCCGTTGTTAGCTAGCTTACAGCGAATAAACACAAATGATCCCACGTTCAAACTCATCATGTAACACGAGGCAGAAATTGGCTTTGCGTTTGGTCTGAACACACACGGATGTAGTCGAGGAAACACTGTGTGTTTACGTCCTTGCTCCCGCCCCCCGCACACATCTGACCAATGAGAGGACAGAACGTTTACCAGCTCATCCACTGATTCACACCGGAACACACAGGAGTCTCTGTGACATGTTTCACACCTTCAACTGAACCAATCACACTCATAACAGTGTGGTCGATGCAGCCAGTTTATAAACTACATCACAGCAGTTATTCACTTGACAGACTGAGTGACCTCTGACCTCCAAAACACACACACACACACACACACACACACCTCCTGACATGAACAGGATGATCCGCCTGTCAGAAACACGGTGAGCAGCTCATTAGCTCGTTATCTCTCCTCATCATCTTAACGAGCTGCTTAATGTTAGCAGCTTACAAGCTAATGCTCCAGTGTGTGTGTGTGTGTGTGTGTGTGTGTGTGTGTGTGTGTGTGTGTGTGTGTGTGTGTGATTAACCTTGTTTAGCTAAACATGTTGGCTAACAGTGTCTGTCTAGCTTAGCCACATGCTAACATACCAGGCTAGCTGTATGCTAGACTGAACTCAGGCTAACACACACACACACACACACACACACACACACACACACACACACACATACAAAAAAGCAGCATGCATGGTCATGCAAATCAGGTAGAAGATGCCCCCGTGCACACACACACACACACACACACACTGCAGATCATTTATCCATTCAGAGAGGACAAAGGCAGTTAATGCGTGCAGAGGACTCACCGACCATCCTGTGTGAATGCTGAGGAGGAGGAGGAGGAGGAGGAGGAGGAGGAGGAGGAGGAGGAGGAGGAGGTGGTGGTTATGGATCCATGTTCTCCTTCAGCAGCGAACAGGAGGAGAGAGGAAGAAAGATGGAAAACCTGCTGATCCTGTTGGGAAGCCTGGAGGACCTGTCTGTCTCTCTATCTGTCTGTCTGTCTGTTAGCTCGATGCTACTGATGCTACTCGGCTCCAGCTCTCTCTCTCTGTTTGTCTTGATGTGACTCGCCCTCCCTCTGTCAGCAGTGGCCCCTCCCCTGCAGAGAGGCCCCCCTCCCCCCCCTCTGTCAGGGTTACTCTCCCTCTCTCCATCTTTCTTTAATCCCCCCCCCCACCCGGTCTGTATTTGGTAGAAAGGGATTACAGTGAATGTGTTTCTGTATATTCTGTGTGTATCAGTCAAGTCTGTTTATTCAGTTTATTTCTTTTAACTCAGTGGTTCTCAACCTGCGGGTCGGGACCCCCACAAGGGGTCGCTGGTAGTGCTGAATGATTAATCTAACTGCAGCCTGTGCAATTATATAACTGCAAAAGGCTGCGATTGAATTAAATGAAAAAATATTCCACATGCAGGCGTGACAAGCTTCTCTGTGTTTGTTTGCAGTCTGCTCATGCTCCGCCCCCAAGAAAGACACGACCAATCAGCCAACGGTGTTCTCTACATGGTCACATGACTATCTGGTGTAGAGACAGTTGGAGAAATGGACGGCAGCGATCAGGCCAAAGGCCACTTCATGCTTCCTGTCGGCGGACAGCAGCAGACTTGTAGGCGGACCGCCGACGTGGTTCCATTCATACTTCTCCAGGGCTCCGCCCCCTTCTACGCGTTCATGAGTAAACAGTAAACAGCTGCAGCGTGACGACAGCTGAGTATCATCAACCGCTGTGCAGTTTCTCTGCTCAGCCTTTAAACACAATAATCTGTTACATCGTATTTCAATTAAACAACAAGCTCACAGCCCAAAACCCCCCGAAACCCTCCAAACCCCTCCAACCCCCCCCAAACCCTCTGAAACCCCCTAAAACCCCCAAAACCCTCTGAAACCCCCCAAAACCCCCCCAAAAACCTCTTGAAACCCCCCGAAACCCTCCAAACCCTCTGAAACCCCCCGAAACCCCCAAAACCCTCTGAAACCCCCCGAAACCCCCCCCAAACCCTCTGAAACCTCCCCAAACCCCCAAAACCCTCTGAAACCCCCCGAAATCCCCAAAACCCTCTGAAACCCCCCGAAACCCCCCCCAAACCCCCAAAACCCTCTGAAACCCCCCCAAACCCCCAAAACCCTCTGAAACCCCCCGAAATCCCCAAAAACCTCTTGAAACCCCCCGAAACCCTCCAAACCCTCTGAAACCCCCCGAAACCCCCAAAACCCTCTGAAACCCCCCGAAACCCCCCCCAAACCCTCTGAAACCTCCCCAAACCCCCTAAACCCTCTGAAACCTCCCCAAACCCCCAAAACCCTCCATACCCCCCCCAAACCCCTCAAAACCCCTCGAAATCCCCCTAAACCCCCAAAACCCTCCAAGCCCCCCCAAACCTCCCAAAACCCTCTGAAACCCCCCGAACCCTCCAAAGCCCCCAAACTCTGAGAGGATGAAAGCCAACGAACTCGTGACTGAAAGACGTCATTTATAAACTAAACTGTGAAAAGTTTTTTAAAGTAAGTTTAAGTTTCTATGTTTGAGTCACAATTATCAGTAATTGTTGCATTTTCTTTGATAACCAAGCGAGAACACTCATTATGTTTATTATATCACATTATAATATGACTTTTGACCACATGGTGTTGCCGTAGTCGCTGGATCAATCAAAGCGGATGATCGGACAGGATCACAAACAGAAAAACAAACATTTTTTGAGACAAAATTGTGATTTTCTTCTTCTTTCCTCTAATTTTTGCTTTATTTCTCTTTCTGGAGCTGCAACGTTAGTCGATTAATCGATTAGTTGATCCAAAAAAGATTAATCAGCAATTATTTTGATAATTGATATAACAGTCATGATGATTTATTGCTTTTCTTTGTGGAACATGTTGGACACAACCAGACGACTGAAGGTGAAACTTCGGACTGTCGGGAACTTTAACGGATATTTTTCACTATTTTCTGACATTTTATGGACGAAACGTTTAACCGATGAATCAAGACGATAATCTGTAACATGTGAGGAGGGTCCCAGGAGACTTTGCTTTATTTTAAGGGTTCACAGGCCAGAAAGGTTGGGAACCACTGCGATATACTGGAGACACGAGGTTGCAACTGGTTTCACTGGTTTTCAGTTTATATTAATCCTCGTGTGTTTGTTAAGTTTGTTTTTAATTAGTTATTTGATGATATAAAAGGGGGTGTGACGTCATGATTGACAGTTGTGACTGACAGATGCCCTCAAACCTCCTTCAGATGCCCTCAGACCTCCGTCAGATGTGTCAGACCTCCATCAGATGTGTCAGACCTCCATCAGATGTGTCAGACCTCCGTCAGATGTGTCAGACCTCCGTCAGATGTGTCAGACCTCCATCAGATGTGTCAGACCTCCGTCAGATGTGTCAGACCTCCATCAGATGTGTCAGACCTCCATCAGATGTGTCAGACCTCCTTCAGATGCCCTCAGATCTCCGTCAGATACCCTCAGATCTCCGTCAGATGCATCAGACGAGCCGAGTGGCTGCAGCTGTTTCTGCTGGAAAACGCTGATGAACGTTTTCATGTGTGATTCACTCCCAGCTGTAGCTGCTGGTTAGCGGCTGGTTTTGACTGGTTTACCTCCATCGTGGGCCATCATCCCCGCCCCCCCGACTCTACTACGCAGACTCTGGCTGCAAATGACATCACACCAGCAAGATGTAAGAACTGATGAGTTCTGGTCCAACAGGCTGAAGTTGTTCTCTTGGATTTCCCTGCTGACCAGTTTTCTTATCGCCATCTTTATATGTTGTGTCTTTTGCAACACGTCCTCCACATTAAATCCAGATCTGTGGTCACGTGACTCCAGAACGACACATAGCAGCGTTTTCTAATCTGGTCTCTATCAGCAGTAATCAGCAGGACGACGTCATCGCTGTTAATCAATAATGATGTTTGATGATGTGGCGGCGCTGTGGTTCAGGTCTGGTTGGGTTTAAAGATGATGGTTTGGGTTAAAATGATCACTTTAAGGTCAGAGAAACATGTGGTGGGTTAAAGTTACTACTTCCTTAAAGTTAGGCCACCTTCGTCGTCATGGCTACAATAATAACTACAGGGTTAAGGTCAGGGGACGATCGTAGTTACGCTTTTTAAAAAACTCACAGTTGGAAACAGGAAACAAAGTTCACTGTTGGATTAAAGCCTGAAATCTGTCACATATATATTTACGTCACCTGACCTGCAGCGGCGCTCCGCCTCACAGTTACTGCGACCGCTAGATGACAGCTGTCACTCAAACTAACGACAGACTGACGAACAGAACGTCTGTTTGGCTTCCTGCTCATCACAGAGACGACAACATTTCAGCTCTAATGTTCAATATGTTGATGTCACTGAACCAAACCTCATCTAGGAACATCTAGGAACATCTAGGAACATCTGGGAACATCTGGGAACATCTAGGAACATCTAGGAACATCTGGGAACATCTAGGAACATCTAGGAACATCTAGGAACATATGGGAACATCTAGGAACATCTGGGAACATCTAGGAACATCTGGGAACATCTAGGAACATCTGGGAACATCTAGGAACATCTGGGAACATCTAGGAACATCTAGGAACATCTGGGAACATCTGGGAACATCTGGGAACATCTAGGAACATCTAGGAACATCTGGGAACATCTAGGAACATCTAGGAACATCTGGGAACATCTGGGAACATCTGGGAACATCTGGGAACATCTAGGAACATCTGGGAACATCTAGGAACATCTGGGAATTGTTTTGCTCGTCTATGGCATCATGTTTGTTGGCAGGTGAGATTTGTGCATCTTCTACCTGAATGACGTCATTTACCGCCACACCAAACGCCACGATTGGTCCAAATCACAAGCAGCTGCTGGTTTGGACGTTTTAACAGGACGAGACATGAACTTGTTCTCGTTTCAGGAGTTCTGTGGCTAATAAAATGAAACAGATCTGCCCACTGGAATTCTGGGTAACTTGATGGATGATTACCTGCTGTCAGCGGCGATCAGGTCCGACCTCATGCTGCTGTGACGAGACAGTTTAGGCTGAGAGTGAGTACGACGAAGAGACTGCTTCAACCTCCGGGACAGGAAGCCCTGAGGAGGAGGAGAGAGGAGGAGGAGAGGAGGAGGAGAGAGGAGGAGGAGAGAGGAGGAGAGAGGAGGAGAGAGGAGGAGAGAGGAGGAGGAGAGAGGAGGAGGAGAGAGGAGGAGAGAGGAGGAGAGAGGAGGAGAGAGGAGGAGGAGAGAGGAGAGGAGAGAGGAGGAGGAGAGGAGGAGAGAGGAGGAGAGAGGAGGAGGAGAGAGGAGAGGAGAGAGGAGGAGGAGAGGAGGAGAGAGGAGGAAGAGAGAGGAGGAGGAGAGGAGGAAGAGAGAGGAGAGGAGAGAGGAGGAGAAGAGAGGAGGAGGAGAGGAGGAGAGAGGAGGAGGAGAGAGGAGGAGGAGAGGAGAGAGGAGGAGGAGAGAGGAGGAGGAGAGGAGAGAGGAGGAGGAGAGGAGAGAGGAGGAGGAGAGAGGAGGAGGAGAGAGGAGGAGGAGAGGAGGAAGAGAGAGGAGAGGAGAGAGGAGGAGAAGAGAGGAGGAGGAGAGGAGGAGAGAGGAGGAGGAGAGAGGAGGAGGAGAGGAGAGAGGAGGAGGAGAGAGGAGGAGGAGAGGAGAGAGGAGGAGGAGAGGAGAGAGGAGGAGGAGAGAGGAGGAGGAGAGGAGAGAGGAGAGAGGAGAGAGGAGGAGGAGAGGAGGAGAGAGGAGGAGGAGAGAGGAGGAGGAGAGAGGAGGAGGAGAGGAGAGAGGAGGAGGAGAGAGGAGGAGGAGAGAGGAGGAGGAGGAGGAGGAGAGAGGAGGAGAGAGGAGGAGAGGAGGAGAGAGGAGGAGAGGAGAGAGGAGGAGGAGAGAGGAGGAGGAGAGGAGGAGGAGAGGAGGAGGAGAGGAGAGAGGAGGAGGAGGAGGAGAGAGGAGGAGAGAGGAGGAGAGGAGGAGAGAGGAGGAGAGAGGAGGAGGAGGAGGAGGAGGAGAGGAGAGAGGAGGAGGAGAGAGGAGGAGGAGGAGGAGAGGAGGAGGAGAGAGGAGAGAGGAGGAGGAGGAAGAGAGAGGAGGAGGAGAGGAGGAAGAGAGAGGAGGAGAGAGGAGGAGAGAGGAGGAGAGAGGAGGAGGAGAGGAGGAGGAGAGAGGAGGAGAGGAGGAGGAGAGAGGAGGAAGAGAGAGGAGGAGGAGAGGAGGAAGAGAGAGGAGAGGAGAGAGGAGGAGAAGAGAGGAGGAGGAGAGAGTAGGAGGAGAGGAGAGAGGAGGAGAAGAGAGGAGGAGGAGAGGAGGAGAGAGGAGGAGGAGAGAGGAGGAGGAGAGGAGAGAGGAGGAGGAGAGAGGAGGAGGAGGAGAGGAGAGAGGAGGAGAGGAGGAGGAGGAGGAGAGAGGAGAGAGGAGGAGGAGAGAGGAGGAGGAGAGAGGAGAGGAGGAGGAGAGAGGAGGAGGAGGAGGAGAGGAGGAGAGGAGGAGGAGAGAGAGGAGGAGGAGGAGAGGAGAGGAGGAGGAGAGAGGAGAGAGGAGGAGGAGGAGGAGGAGAGGAGGAGAGAGGAGGAGAGGAGGAGGAGGAGGAGAGAGGAGGAGAGAGGAGGAGAGAGGAGGAGGAGGAGGAGGAGAGGAGAGAGGAGGAGGAGAGAGGAGGAGGAGGAGGAGAGAGGAGGAGGAGAGAGGAGGAGAGAGGAGGAGAGGAGGAGGAGGAGGAGGAGAGAGGAGGAGGAGAGAGGAGGAGAGGAGGAGGAGGTGATTGGCAGATTAATTTAACAAATAATTTTATAAGAAATATGAAAAAATCAAAAACATCCCATAATGCTTCTGATCTGCTGCTGAGGTCAAAGGTCAAATAAAACTTTGTTATGAAGGTGACGTCTCACATGTAGATTATTACTGAAACATTTCTGTAGCCGTGGCGACCAGCTGGTCCGCCGCAGACGCCTGATAGATCATGTGACATTCGCTCCCAATGCGTCTGTGTGTGTTTGTTTACTTGTTGTTTACTTGTTGTTTACTTGTTGGCCTGCTCCGTTCTTCTTCTTTAACTTATTAAAAATATTATTTAAATAAAGTTAAAATAAATAAAAAGCTTGTTTATTTCTCTTGTGATGTCAGCAGCTGATGTCACACTGTGGTGATGTCACACTGTGGTGATGTCACACTGTGGTGATGTCACTTTCTCACCTGCAGGTGGAGACAGTCAGCTGAGCTACAGCTCAACTCCTGTCACCATGGAAACAGCAGAGTGATCTGAGCGGGAGTGTGTGTTTGTGTGTGTGTCTCAGTGTGTGTGTGTGTGTGTGTGTGTCTCAGTGTGTGTGTGTGTGTGTGTGTCTCAGTGTGTGTGTGTGTGTGTCTCAGTGTGTGTGTGTGTGTGTGTGTCTCAGTGTGTGTGTGTGTGTGTGTGTGTGTCTCAGTGTGTGTGTGCGTGTGTGTGTCTCAATGTGTGTGTGTGTGTGTGTGTGTGTGTGTGTCTCAGTGTGTGTGTATCTCAGTGTGTGTGTGTGTGTGTGTGTGTGTGTGTGTGTCTCAGTGTGTGTGTGTGTGTGTGTGTGTGTATCTCAGTGTGTGTGTGTGTGTGTGTGTCTCAGTGTGTGTGTGTGTGTGTGTGTGTGTCTCAGTGTGTATGTGTGTATCTCAGTGTGTGTGTGTGTGTGTGTGTGTGTGTGTGTGTCTCAGTGTGTATGTGTGTATCTCAGTGTATGTGTGTGTGTGTGTGTCAGTGTGTGTGTGTCTCAGTGTGTATGTGTGTGTGTGTATGTGTGTGTGTGTGTGTCTTAGTGTGTATGTGTGTGTGTGTCTCAGTGTGTGTGTGTGTGTGTGTGTGTGTGCGTGTGTGTGTGTGTGTCTCAGTGTGTGTGTGTGTGTGTGTGTGTGTGTCTCAGTGTGTGTGTGTGTGTGTCTCAGTGTGTGTGTCTCAGTGTGTGTGTGTCTCAGTGTGTGTGTGTGTGTGTGTGTGTGCGTGTGTGTGTGTGTGTCTCAGTGTGTGTGTGTGTGTGTGTGTGTCTCAGTGTGTGTGTGTGTGTGTGTGTGTCTCAGTGTGTGTGTGTGTGTGTGTGTGTGTGTGTGTGTGTGTGTCTCAGTGTGTGTGTGTGTGTGTGTGTGTGTGTGTGTGCGTGTGTGTGTGTGTGTCTCAGTGTGTGTGTGTGTGTGTGTGTGTGTGTCTCAGTGTGTGTGTGTGTGTGTCTCAGTGTGTGTGTCTCAGTGTGTGTGTGTCTCAGTGTGTGTGTGTGTGTGTGTGTGTGCGTGTGTGTGTGTGTGTCTCAGTGTGTGTGTGTGTGTGTGTGTGTCTCAGTGTGTGTGTGTGTGTGTGTGTGTCTCAGTGTGTGTGTGTGTGTGTGTGTGTGTGTGTGTGTGTGTCTCAGTGTGTGTGTGTGTGTGTGTGTGTGTGTGTGTGTGTGTGTATGTGTGTGTGTGTCTCAGTGTGTGTGTGTGTGTGTGTGTGTGTGTGTCTCAGTGTGTGTGTCTCAGTGTGTGTGTCTCACCGTCACCCTGGTGGTGGGCGTGTCTAGGGCGGAGCTACTGGGCATGCTCTGCCGGCGCAGTCCTCTCTCCTGACCATCTGGAACAGAGAGGCAGAAATGCATTGTGGGTGTGTCTGTAGTTTTTTTCGGCAGCAGTCAGCAATGTTGTCTCTACAGCTGTAGCCATGGTAACAGGTAGTGTCAGCGTCACCATGGTGACCAGAGTCAGTGGCTTCAGTCTGATGCTGATTCAGAGTATCAGAAAACACATTTATCTCATTATTATTATATTAATAATAATATCAGCTCGTCTCTGTGTCTCTGCTGAGAAACACATTGAAGGGTCATTCTGGTGATTTTATAGCCTGATTGATCTTATTCCTCTGTTCCGTAGACACACATCTGGTAAAAAGTCAGAATATTTCAAGAAAAACAAGTTGTAATATTTCGACAGGTACGACTGGAACTCTACATATGAATTTGCCAAAACTCAATTTCCCAGAGTCCTCAGCTTCTTGCACCTCCACCTGAGCTCTGCCCACCGACCCCATTCCTCCAATCACCATTGGTCACCAAGTCATGTGACCCATGATGTCATCTCTTTGTCCTCACAGAGAGCTGCGGTGACGCTCGCAGGAGGGCAGCTCGCTTTTTTGAATTTTTCTGTACTAATATTTTTATTCGTAAGAAAGAAGACAGACTTGTTTTCTGATGTCAGGGACAAACACGCGTCTCACGCAGGACCCACACCAACTGACCTCTCGGCCCCAGTGGGGGTCTGACAACAGGACGCCGGCTGGAATCCAACACTGTGTCAAAACTCTTGGAAAGCGAAGCTGGTCGACAAAATAATTAAATTAACAACGGAACTAAAAGCATTTAGACCAGATAACTCCACATAAACATGGACAGAAAACTCCCTCGTCAGACCCATCGAACCCATTGTTCACTACGTAAACCCTCATCACAGTCAACTCTGAATTTCATGTGAACTAAATGTCTGATCATAATGTTAATTATGTCGTGTTGTTAAAGCTGTACAATAGTCTATGGATGAAATATTAAAATTCAGTTTTATTACATTTTTCAGCATGTGACAACATCGCCCTCTGCTGACTAGTAGAGTGACGTCTTTTTAACACTAAAGACTAAGAGTTGTTTCATGAACTTCTTTCAAATTGTTTAAGTAGTAGACAAATTATACTTTGATAGTTAAATTAGACAAAGAGTCATACAGAAAGTTTTTATATTTGAAGCCATGTGGTCTGAACGTTTCGTCACTACAACATTACTATGATGTAATGATTGATAGTTATATCAGTGAAGAATGTCAGATTTGTCTAAATATTACGAGATAAGCATTAAGTTGAAGGTTTAATGTATATTTAGTGTTTCCCCTTTAGTTCTTCATGCCTGGTGGGCTGCCAGCAGACACAGGTCAATGTTTAGAAAATAACTTACAATTAATTTGAGACTGATCAATTAAACATGTTTCTTCCTAACATTAAAAAGGAGGTGATGCCCTGATGAGGTTAATCAAACAATAAAAATTGAGATGAACCCCTACATATTAATGGTGCCCCGTGTGAGGCCTAACATACCGCCGTCTCTCTGCTGCTCAACAGAAATAAACAAAACAACGTTAACCTAGCGATCGCTTAAAAGTGCCAGAAATCCCCCACGAGAAGTCCAGGAAGACTCATTTAAAGCTCAGTCAATGTTGGCTTATATGCAAATAATGGCTATAAAAAAGCCTTGTCTTTGTGTTAGCTGGATGCTAACTGCTAGCATTATCCATTAGCATTAGGATGTTAACTTGTTAGCCATTGGTGCTAAATTAGCTGTCCTTCATGTATTGGCAGCTGGTTATGGTGCACGTTGGCTCTGCTGCTGTGTTGTTGTGATGCTTGTACGGGATTGTTTAAACTTGTGAACCAAGTTAGTGCAAATTGTTGAATGGCTGCTGATGAGCCATCGACGGCCAGCCAAACTCTGTGGCTGCAAGGTTCCAGCACGGATAGACCAACTGTTTCCGACTTTGTTTGCATGCATGTTACCGTTGGTACACTCGTTAAAATGCAAACCGCTAGCTTAGCCCTGAATTCAGCTCAGTTTTGCTGCAATCATTCCAGGAAATTGTTGGCTGATTCAGAAAACCCTGATGTCTCCTTGTTAGCGCTGCTCGTGCAGCGGTGAAAGGTTAAATACTTTTGAATGGGAAGCCGGTTGCTTGGCAACAGTCTGAAACCAAAAACATGAGCTAAATCTGTGTAGAAGAGGGCGAGACACCCTGAAATAATGTTTTCAGTGCTTGTTGTTAGTCTTGAGAGTATCTGTGCTGCAGAAAGTGCAGAGCTGCCGTTATCTGTTTAAAATGAACCCTTTAGGCTCCTCAGAGTCACTGACTTCTGCTTGTGCGAGCAGTGAGTGTATTTCAGTAGGCGGAGCCAAAACGCCCGTCCTCCTGACCTCCGGGACACCTCTTCCTGCGGTATTTGTGAAGCACAATAAACTACAACACTCATGGGGTTGATATGGTTAAATGAATTTGACATGTGAATTTTGGGAAGCATTTTAAGACTTGTGTTAATTAAATGAAAACCTGAAATAACCAACACGTTGAATTATGATGCTGTGAACTTGGGATCCTTTTTCCTGTTGTACTGAAATCATTGTGTTGCTATTTATTATAATCCATTTCATTTAAACACTATTTGATTTTTTTCTTTCTTTCATCACTTCAAATTAAAAGTTAATTTAATTTTTTCTCACATCTTTGTACCACAGCAGGTGAAGACGACATGTTGTGTTTTTGCCTTTCTTACCTTTTTAAATCAATGCTTTTGAATATTCATGCTGATATTTAATGTTTAATCTGCTCCTTCAACCTTTACTATTGATATGCTAATTTAGGTTGTAGTTATTAAATTAATTATTAATCAGAGTCCCAAATTGATAGTTAAGTTTATTCTATGAGACTGAATCAGTGAACCAAGATGATTTAATGTGAATTAAATCCTATTATTTAATATAATTAATTATGTCTGATGATTATTGATTATTTGTCATTTACATGACCTATATAAAAGGGTACGTGATCATTACACAGTGAACTGATCTACTCACCAGTGTTGTGTTTATATCTGATTAAAAACCCGTCAGTGAGTCACATGGCTGTTCTGGGTCACATGATCCTTCATCATGAAGAGTTTGGTCACGTTAGTTTGTTTAGAAATGGCTCCAAAGACGAACAACAGCATCACGTCTTCGGTCTCTGGACAGTAGTTCTGTGTACGGCGGACGCTACTGAGCATGTGCAGGAACGCGGTTCTGTTTACAGCTTTTATACATTTATCAAAGAACTTCAGTACAAAGTTTTGTTTTGTTATCTGCTCAGTTTCGCTGCACATCCCAACATCTGAAGAGAAAAATATCAAAACGTTGTTATTGTACTTAATAAATAATAAATCTGCTTTTCAGGAGAAGCTGTTTACACAAAAAGTTATTATTAATATTATTTTGTGTAAATGTTTGTTGTCAGAAACAACATGTTTATGTTTAGTTTTGTTAGTTCTGACTGGTGTTTATCCAGCTGATGGTTTTGTTGTTTTGCTTTTTGTTTCCGATATTTTTGTCATAAATTTCAGGAACAAAGTCTGATCCTGAAGCTGCTGGTTGGTCAGTCAGGTTGCCATAGTAACCGACCTCAGATATGAGATTATGAGATTACTATATGACATGCCTTTACGATTAAACAGATTAATCCCCAAACACACACATCACTGTTGCTCTACTTATGAGGACCATCGCTGACATGATGCATCCTCCAACCTGAACCTGAAAACCAGGTCTGACCCTAAAACTGACCTCTGACCCGAAGCGAGGACCTGACAAACCCCGCTCCCCTAAAATGTCCTCACAAAGACAGATGTTCAAGCACACACGCACACGTAAATCTTCCTCTTACCGTTAAACTCTTCAAACTCGGCATCAAATTCCACATCCATCATCTCTCTGCCTGTCTGTCTGCCTGTCTGCTTCTTCTTCTGCAGCTTTTTAAAGCCGTCATGTCTTCCTTACCTTTGTGGGAGGGGCGAGGAGGTGCTGAGGTCACATGGAGAGTGTATCTTAGCAACCACACAGTACAAGTCTCTGCCTTCTCTGCCAGAAGCAGAGGATGGACCTGAAGAAGAAGAAGAAGAAGAAGAAGAAGAGTTTTAACAGACCCTGCAGTTAATAAATGATCTGCAGATGTGATCATTAAACACTGTTTAACAACACGCTGTTTTTATTTCCCTCAATCACTTCAGCCAGCTGCTGTCAGAAATTTCACGTTAAAGGTAATTAATCCCTCTCAGGTTTTTATTGTGAAAAACCTGCAGGAGTTAAACCTTGAAACGCATCACTTCCTGTCTGTTTTTAGAAATAAAAGGGAGAAATTAGAAAGAAATAATCAGAGACCTGGTGGGTGACCACCACCTGGTGAGTAACCACCGCCACCTGGTGAGCGACCACCACCTGGTGAGTAACCACCACCTGGTGAGTGACCACCACCACCTGGTGAGAGACCACCACCACCTGGTGAGTAACCACCACCTGGTGAGTGACCACCGCCACCTGGTGAGTGACCACCACCTGGTGAGTAACCACCGCCACCTGGTGAGAGACCACCACCACCTGGTGAGAGACCACCACCACCTGGTGAGAGACCACCACCACCTGGTGAGAGACCACCACCACCTGGTGAGTAACCACCACCTGGTGAGTGACCACCGCCACCTGGTGAGTGACCACCACCTGGTGAGTAACCACCGCCACCTGGTGAGAGACCACCACCACCTGGTGAGAGACCACCACCACCTGGTGAGAGACCACCACCACCTGGTGAGAGACCACCACCACCTGGTGAGTAACCACCGCCACCTGGTGAGTAACCACCGCCACCTGGTGAGAGACCACCACCACCTGGTGAGTAACCACCACCACCTGGTGAGTAACCACCGCCACCTGGTGAGAGACCACCACCACCTGGTGAGTAACCACCACCACCTGGTGAGTAACCACCGCCACCTGGTGAGTAACCACCACCTGGTGAGTAACCACCGCCACCTGGTGAGAGACCACCGCCACCTGGTGAGAGACCACCACCACCTGGTGAGTAACCACCACCACCTGGTGAGTAACCACCGCCACCTGGTGAGTGACCACCACCTGGTGAGTAACCACCGCCACCTGGTGAGAGACCACCACCACCTGGTGAGAGACCACCACCACCTGGTGAGTAACCACCGCCACCTGGTGAGTGACCACCGCCACCTGGTGAGAGACCACCACCACCTGGTGAGTAACCACCGCCACCTGGTGAGAGACCACCGCCACCTGGTGAGAGACCACCGCCACCTGGTGAGTGACCACCGCCACCTGGTGAGAGACCACCACCACCTGGTGAGAGACCACCACCACCTGGTGAGAGACCACCACCACCTGGTGAGTAACCACCACCACCTGGTGAGTAACCACCGCCACCTGGTGAGAGACCACCACCACCTGGTGAGTAACCACCACCACCTGGTGAGAGACCACCACCACCTGGTGAGTAACCACCGCCACCTGGTGAGAGACCACCGCCACCTGGTGAGAGACCACCACCACCTGGTGAGTAACCACCACCACCTGGTGAGTAACCACCGCCTGGTGAGAGACCACCGCCACCTGGTGAGTGACCACCACCTGGTGAGTAACCACCGCCACCTGGTGAGAGACCACCACCACCTGGTAAGAGACCACCACCACCTGGTGAGAGACCACCACCACCTGGTGAGTAACCACCGCCACCTGGTGAGAGACCACCACCACCTGGTGAGTAACCACCGCCACCTGGTGAGAGACCACCACCACCTGGTGAGAGACCACCACCACCTGGTGAGAGACCACCACCACCTGGTGAGTAACCACCGCCACCTGGTGAGTAACCACCGCCACCTGGTGAGAGACCACCACCACCTGGTGAGTAACCACCGCCACCTGGTGAGAGACCACCGCCACCTGGTGAGAGACCACCACCACCTGGTGAGTGACCACCGCCACCTGGTGAGAGACCACCACCACCTGGTGAGTGACCACCACCACCTGGTGAGAGACCACCACCACCTGGTGAGAGACCACCACCACCTGGTGAGTAACCACCGCCACCTGGTGAGTAACCACCACCACCTGGTGAGTAACCACCGCCACCTGGTGAGAGACCACCACCACCTGGTGAGTAACCACCGCCACCTGGTGAGTGACCACCGCCACCTGGTGAGAGACCACCACCACCTGGTGAGTAACCACCGCCACCTGGTGAGTAACCACCGCCACCTGGTGAGAGACCACCACCACCTGGTGAGTAACCACCACCACCTGGTGAGTAACCACCGCCACCCGGTGAGAGACCACCAACACCTGGTGAGTAACCACCGCCACCTGGTGAGAGACCACCACCACCTGGTGAGTAACCACCGCCACCTGGTGAGAGACCACCACCACCTGGTGAGTAACCACCGCCACCTGGTGAGAGACCACCACCACCTGGTGAGTAACCACCGCCACCTGGTGAGAGACCACCACCACCTGGTGAGTAACCACCGCCACCTGGTGAGAGACCACCGCCACCTGGTGAGTAACCACCACCACCTGGTGAGTAACCACCGCCACCTGGTGAGAGACCACCGCCACCTGGTGAGAGACCACCACCACCTGGTGGGTGAGCAGATGGCGCCCACCAAGAGCCGGGTTCTGCTTGAGGTTTCTACCCGTTAAAGGGGAGTTTTTACTTACCGCTTTTATGCTGTTATGCTGCAGATTTTTCATAATAAAAGCCTACCAGGGAGGGATTGGGCCATTGATTGGGCCTGGAAGACTTTTAATGTGAGATGTCTACAGGAAGTGTTGAGATTTGTTAACAAAAGCTAAACAGAAAACAAACAGAACATGTTTTCACATGATTGATGAGAATAACTGAAGAAAGTTTGATTATATTGTGTTTTTTGTTCTATTCTGTACACACCAAATATAACAAACATACAAACAAACAAAAAAGTCATCTCAGGGCTCTTTTCACAGAGCAAACTCTTTAATTTACAGAGACTCAACATTCCTCCATGAGCAGCAGCAGGAAAAACTCCCCTTTAACGGGTAGAAACCTCAAGCAGAACCCGACTCTAGTTGGACGCCATCTGCCTTGACCGGTTGGGTTGAGAGAGAAAGAAGGAGGGAGCGACAGAGAGAAGCATAATAACAAAATAATAACAATAACAACAACATTAATAATAATAGAGAGTTATAATAATAATAGCAGGAGCGGATGTGGAGGCAGGACGACGCCGTCCTTAACCAGGAGGACAAACTCCCAGACCAGAAAGCACAAAAACTCTGAGGAAGAAGCAAAGTTAGTGACATGCATTAATGTTACATGAATGCATACAGATGGAGAGGAGGAGGAGGAGAGAGGAGCTCAGTGCATCATGGGAAGTCCCCCAGCAGTCTAGGCCTATAGAAGCATAACTAAGGGCTGATCCAAGGCGAGCCTGGTCGGCCCTAACTATAAGCTTTATCAAAAAGGAAAGTTTGAAGCCTACTCTTAAACATAGAGAGGGTGTCTGCACCCCGGACCCAATCTGGAAGATGGTTCCACAGGAGAGGAACCTGATAGCTGACAATATCTGTTTCCTGTCTGTCGGTCCTACAGAGGAATCCTCCTCTGTTGCACTTCCTGAGCTTTCTAACATTTTTTGCCCATTAAAGGGTTTTTAGGGAGTTTTCCTTATTTTAATCAAGGGTCTAAGGACAGAGGATACTGCATTGCTGTACAGACTGTAAAGCTTCCTGAGGTTCATTTGTCATTTGTGACACTGGGCTAAACAATTCAAATGGACTTGACTGTAAAAGCTAATGGGGAACTTGAGTTGTGTCAGGATTTACCTCCAGGTTGTTCAACATCAGCAGCTGAGAATCAGACAGGATGCAGAACATTTTACTCCAGATATCAGGCTCCGCCCTCCGACCACACGACAGCCAATGGATGGATGCGCTGTTCAGCTCTGCGACAAGTTACAGATGTTAGACGTTATAAAACCGCAGCAGAACCTTCTAATAAATAAACAGCTGTAAATCATCAACTCACCAACCACTTTCATCCAGCCCAGGTGCTGACACCTGGACAGGTGTTTCACCAGCTCCTCCATGGCAACAAGATCCTCTGAGGCACAGACAGAGTACAGCACAGCATTCTGGGTAATGTATAGACTCACATCACTGGCCTGTCTCTCTCTTAACAACGTAGGTAAACACAGGCAGACAGGTAAACAGACAGACAGGTAGACTCACAGACAGGTAAGATGTAGAATGTGAAGCTCATCTCTTCACCTGTCTGTCTGTAGAGACCCTCAGGACAACACACCTGCAGAGAGACAGGTACATACAGACAGGTAGACAGGTTCATATAGACAGGTAGACAGGTACATACAGACAGGAAGACAGGTTCATACAGACAGGTAGACAGGTTCATACAGACAGGAAGACAGGTACATACAGACAGGTAGACAGGTTCATACAGACAGGTAGACAGGTACATACAGACAGGTAGACAGGTTCATACAGACAGGTAGACAGGTTCATACAGACAGGTAGACAGGTAAATACAGACAGGAAGACAGGTTCATACAGACAGGCAGACAGGTTCATACAGACAGGTAGACAGGTACATACAGACAGGTTCATACAGACAGGTAGACAGGTTCATACAGACAGGTTCATACAGACAGGTAGACAGGTTCATACAGACAGGTACATACAGACAGGTAGACAGGTACATACAGACAGGTAGACAGGTACATACAGACAGGTAGACAGGTTCATACAGACAGGTAGACAGGTACATACAGACAGGTACATACAGACAGGTAGACAGGTACATACAGACAGGTTCATACAGACAGGTAGACAGGTTCATACAGACAGGTTCATACAGACAGGTAGACAGGTTCATACAGACAGGTACATACAGACAGGTAGACAGGTACATACAGACAGGTAGACAGGTTCATACAGACAGGTAGACAGGTTCATACAGACAGGTAGACAGGTTCATACAGACAGGTAGACAGGTTCATACAGACAGGAAGACAGGTACATACAGACAGGTAGACAGGTTCATACAGACAGGTACATACAGACAGGTAGACAGGTTCATACAAACAGGTAGACAGGTTCATACAGACAGGTTCATACAGACAGGTAGACAGGTTCATACAAACAGGTAGACAGGTACATACAAACAGGTAGACAGTTTCATACAGACAGGAAGACAGGTACATACAGACAGGTAGACAGGTTCATACAGACAGGTAGACAGGTTCATACAAACAGGTAGACAGGTTCATACAGACAGGTACATACAGACAGGTAGACAGGTTCATACAGACAGGTAGACAGGTACATACAGACAGGTAGACAGGTTCATACAGACAGGTAGACTCACAGACAGGTAGACAGGTTCATACAGACAGGAAGACAGGTTCATACAGACAGGTTCATACAGACAGGTAGACAGGTACATACAGACAGGAAGACAGGTTCATACAGACAGGTAGACAGGTTCATACAGACAGGAAGACAGGTACATACAGACAGGTAGACAGGTTCATACAGACAGGTAGACAGGTTCATACAAACAGGTAGACAGGTTCATACAGACAGGTAGACAGGTTCATACAGACAGGTTCATACAGAGAGGAAGACAGGTTCATACAGACAGGTTCATACAGACAGGTAGACAGGTACATACAGACAGGAAGACAGGTTCATACAGACAGGAAGACAGGTTCATACAGACAGGTACATACAGACAGGAAGACAGGTTCATACAGACAGGTAGACAGGTTCATACAGACAGGTAGACAGGTTCATACAGACAGGTAGACTCACAGACAGGTAGACAGGTTCATACAGACAGGTAGACTCACAGACAGGTAGACAGGTTCATACAGACAGGAAGACAGGTTCATACAGACAGGTAGACTCACAGACAGGTAGACAGGTTCATACAGACAGGTAGACAGGTTCATACAGACAGGTTCATACAGACAGGTAGACAGGTACATACAGACAGGAAGACAGGTTCATACAGACAGGTAGACAGGTTCATACAGACAGGAAGACAGGTACATACAGACAGGTAGACAGGTTCATACAGACAGGTAGACAGGTACATACAGACAGGTAGACAGGTTCATACAGACAGGTTCATACAGAGAGGAAGACAGGTTCATACAGACAGGTTCATACAGACAGGTAGACAGGTACATACAGACAGGAAGACAGGTTCATACAGACAGGTAGACAGGTACATACAGACAGGAAGACAGGTTCATACAGACAGGTACATACAGACAGGAAGACAGGTTCATACAGACAGGTACATACAGACAGGAAGACAGGTTCATACAGACAGGTAGACAGGTTCATACAGACAGGTAGACAGGTTCATACAGACAGGTAGACTCACAGACAGGTAGACAGGTTCATACAGACAGGAAGACAGGTTCATACAGACAGGTACATACAGACAGGAAGACAGGTTCATACAGACAGGTAGACAGGTTCATACAGACAGGTAGACAGGTTCATACAGACAGGTTCATACAGACAGGTAGACAGGTACATACAGACAGGAAGACAGGTACATACAGACAGGTAGACAGGTTCATACAGACAGGTAGACAGGTTCATACAGACAGGTAGACAGGTTCATACAGACAGGTTCATACAGAGAGGAAGACAGGTTCATACAGACAGGTTCATACAGACAGGTAGACAGGTACATACAGACAGGAAGACAGGTTCATACAGACAGGTAGACAGGTTCATACAGACAGGTTCATACAGACAGGTAGACAGGTACATACAGACAGGTTCATACAGACAGGTAGACAGGTTCATACAGACAGGAAGACAGGTTCATACAGACAGGTTCATACAGACAGGTAGACAGGTACATACAGACAGGAAGACAGGTTCATACAGACAGGTAGACAGGTACATACAGACAGGAAGACAGGTTCATACAGACAGGTAGACAGGTTCATACAGACAGGTAGACTCACAGACAGGTAGACAGGTTCATACAGACAGGAAGACAGGTTCATACAGACAGGTACATACAGACAGGAAGACAGGTTCATACAGACAGGTAGACTCACAGACGGGTTAGATGTAGGATGTGAAGCTCGTCTGTCCATCAGGACATCAGATGCTCGTCTACCTGACTGACTGTTTTTGTTCTTCACGTGTCTTTTAAAACCTTAATTGCATTAACAGATTATCACCTGTCGCACTCTCACTGCTGCACACACACACACGCGTGTGTGCACGCGCATGCGCACACACACACACACACACACACATACACACACACACACACACAAACACACACACAGACAAAGAAACACACACTGGGGTCAAAGGGTGAACAGTTTTTTTTATTCCAAAGAAAGCTGTCAGCTGATTGGTCAACTGAGCAGGAAAAAAAAAAGGCAAACATACAAACAGTCACATGATCAAAACAACCGTGGAACAAGCCAATGAGAGGAGAGCATGGTTACCATGGCAGCAGGGAGCAACTGCAGATTTAAAGTGACAGAGTGACAGTTTAACGTCTGGGAGACTGTTAGCATTCCTCATTCAAACCAATGGGCTCTGTTAGCTTCAAGCTAAACTCTCATGTCAAAACAAAACAGAATGAACATTCGTCTACATGTTGATTATCAAGGCTGCTGATCAATCGCTCTGATCGATGATCAGTTGGGGATGTGGATCTGGCCGGTGAGGTCGATGTTTGCATAGATACTGAGCATGACGATAGTGCAAGAAAACTAACCCCGAGGACCAATCAGAGCTGCTTTAACTCAAGGTTCACTTACTAACTCTAAGCAAGTTCTACCTGCTGAAGAGGACAGTGGGATACGACTGAAAGCTCCAGGAATGGCTAAGTAAGTGAACCTTGAGTTCAGAATAATTTAGTTTTCAGAAATCTTTCTCACCACAGAGTTCACTCAGTAGCTGCTCTGGTGCTTTCAGTGAGATCACATGATCTTCCTCCTGGACGTCTCATCCATGTCGTCTGAGATTAAAACTTCATTATTTACTTTGGAAACTTGGCTGAGGAAGATGGTGCAATACACTCGAAAGCTCCAGAACAGCTGCTGAGTTTCCAAAGTCATGAATGATTCATGACTCAGCTGCTGCTCTGATGTCCTCTGGCCCCTCAATGAGGCCACGCCCCTCAATGAGGCCACGCCCCCTCCGTGAGGCCACACCAGGTGGGTGGTTTTCACCGTTGTTGGGAAACACCTGTTGTGATTGTAGCTGGTTGCAGCCTGCAGGCTCTTTATTTTTGTTGCAGTAATGATTGTTTTCGTGTCGTGTGCGATGGCGGTCCGGCGGTGTAAGGATGGTGGAGCGGGGAAAAGAGGCGGGCGTGAGACGCGTGGCACACGGACCCGGCTGACACATGCAGGTTAGAACGTCTCCGACCTTCCTGCTCTGCTGCTCCCTGCAGGAGCAGCACGAGCTTTGATGTGTGAATGTTTAAAGATCAGAAGCTGCTTCAGTGACTGTAAACGTTTCCATTTGTGCAGCAAAAATCACTGAAGCAGCAAAACTAAAAACTGAACTTTTGGCTCCTGAAATAAATATTTTTAGACGACTGATGGATCCAAACAACAGCTGACCTTTGACCTTTGGATGTGAACAACAGCACAGATCATTAATTAACATTAATTAACATTAATTAAATGTAGTTCCTGATCGATCCTGTCTGCATATCGATGCTGCTGTGCGACTCTCAGTGTGGAGACGCTCTTATCGTTTCTGCTGCGGTCGGATCGCTGCGGGGGGGGGGGGACTGAAATGTTCCTGCAGCTGTGGTTGTGACGTCACTGGGGGAGAGATGAGAGCAGCAGTTCTCTGACAGGTGAAGGTGTCAGTGAACAGACTACAGGTGGAGGGTGTTTAATGAGGAAAGAGAAGACTCAGGTGAGTCCAGGTGGAGGTAAAGGTGAAGCAGCGTGCTGTCTGACAGCCGGGAGGGGGGAGGGGGGGTCTGACTGTCTTACATGTCAGAGGAGAAGAAGAAATGTTTGTTTTGACAGAAAAGACACTTCTACTGACATACAGACCATAATACTACATCATACAACACTACCGTGTGTGTTCTTTGGTTGTATTTAAACATTTTCTTTCTAAATACTGTTTTTACAGAGTCATTAGCTTTGATTCCTGCTTCCTCTAAACTCACCTGAGGGGACCCTGACCCTACCTGCAGCACGGCCGGCGGGTTAGCCCGCGGGACGGCCCACGGGTTAGCCCACGGGTTAGCCTGCAGGACGGCCCACGGGTTAGCCCGCTGCACGGCCGGCGGGTTAGCCCACGGGTTAGCCCGCGGGTTAGGGTTAGCCCGCGGGACGGCCCACGGGTTAGCCCACGGGTTAGCCCACGGGTTAGGGTTAGCCCGCGGGACGGCCCACGGGTTAGCCCGCGGGACGGCCGGCGGGTTAGCCCACGGGTTAGCCCGCGGCACGGCCCACGGGTTAGCCCACGGGTTAGCCTGCAGGACGGCCCACGGGTTAGCCCGCGGGACGGCCGGCGGGTTAGCCCACGGGTTAGCCCGCGGCACGGCCCACGGGTTAGCCCACGGGTTAGCCCGCGGCACGGCCCACGGGTTAGCCCACGGGTTAGCCCGCGGCACGGCCCACGGGTTAGCCCACGGGTTAGCCTGCAGGACGGCCCACGGGTTAGCCCGCGGCACGGCCCACGGGTTAGCCCACGGGTTAGCCTGCAGGACGGCCCACGGGTTAGCCCACGGGTTAGCCTGCAGGACGGCCCACGGGTTAGCCCGCGGGACGGCCCACGGGTTAGCCCGCGGCACGGCCCACGGGTTAGCCCACGGGTTAGCCTGCAGGACGGCCCACGGGTTAGCCCGCGGGACGGCGGGGGGCTCAGGTGCGACACCCCTCCCTGTCAGCACTAACAGGTTGGAGATTGGTGAGGTCAGATTCGGTGCGTGATGTTTGGGACTAAATGACGCAATAAAAAGAAAAAAAAATGTTGCTAGGCAACTGACAGCTGGAAAGGTTGAAACACGGCGGATGAGTTTTGGTGTCAGCTTCATGTTTAGGAAGGAGAAGTTAAAATAAAATAAAAACGTGTTCGGCTGTAAACATTTAAACGACAACATGAACACAGCTGTTGTCATGGAAACGTAACGGGTCGGGTAACGGGGTCGTCTGGACCAATCAGCGGCCGGTTTACTGGGCAACGCTGTGTGAGGACAGAGGAAGAAGAATCAAAGCTTCACATCATGTGACGTCCTAATAAGGCGTTGTCCCCTCCCACTCCAGCAGGTACTGGACCGTCCCCTGAGCCGTGACTCGCCGAGCCAGCACCTGGTACCTCTCCCCATTGGTCAGCCGGCCTGACACGCCGAAATACGAGGAAATGGAGGAGTGCAGGTGGGAGGAGTCAGAGGGGAGCTGGGAGGGGTCTGACAGGAAGTGGGAGGGGTCTGATGTCAGATGAGCGTCTGATGATTCTTGGTCCTCCAGGATCCCAGTAGGCTCCTCCCCTGCCTCACTGCGATTGGCCCACTGGCTGTAGCTGTTGCTAGGCAACTTCCTCTTCCTGCTGCCCACCCTCCTCCTGAGGACAGAGGTCAGAGGTCAGGGTTAGACATGGATGTATATGTGCAGTAATGTTTCACAAATATAAAACCTTCATGGATAAAAAACCTGTAATAGTAACTGTCAACAGATCCACAGACGTCTCCTCTAACGAGACACCTGATCCAGCTCTTAATAAACCTCCACGTCCCTCACTGGAAACTGTTAGTTGCTGACATCAGCAGGTCATCAGGGAATGATGGGTGTGGGTCTAGACCTGGTCCATGTGCAGCCCTGAGATAACTTCTCGCTATATAAATAACAGTGACGTGACCTCCAGCAGTAGACAGTGTGTTGGTGTCTCTGGGAGAGTCCTGGACTGGGAGAGTCCTGGACTGGTGTCACTACAGACTGCTGTGGTGTGCCTCAGGGTTCTGTCTCGGGTCCCTTGAGTCATATTACAAGCAGATTCAAAGGCGTCTCTCCTCCCTGTTATGCTGATGACATTCGACTGTGTGTCTCTTTTAAACCTGTTTGTCTGACTGGATGAAGAACTGGATGTTTCGGCTAAATGCAGATGAGACTGAGGTTCAGATCGTTGCTCGGTGTGCTGCTGGGTCTGGGTCTGCTGGGTTTCTCCAGCTGTACAGTCTGATCTTACAAACCTCGGTGTTATATTTGATCAACATATCAAATCGTGACCCCGTTCACGTTTCTTTCATCTGAGAAACTTCGGTTAACTCACATATTTTGGTGATTTTATGATTGAAAAGATGTAAACAGCCTCTCTAGGACGCATACAGACGGGTGACAGACTAAAGGAAAACCGGGTCCAGGTCTGAATGCTGGACCCGTAACGGTGAGGAGGTCTGGGGGCTCTGTTATGTTGTGGGTCTCTTGATCCCTCCAGAAGGGTTCAGAGACTGTAGGATCAATAACAAGGAGCATTGATTCTAGTCTCTGAACTCTTGTGGAGGATGAACATCAGTCCCTCGTGTGGTGTAGTGATGATGGTGAACGTGGCGTCTAAAGGCCTGAACGAGCGTTATGAGGCGCGTCGCACGAGGACCCGGCGACCAAAACGGCTTCCTCTGCAGCCGAAAAAGAGAGAGAGAGACAGCGCGGCGGTGGTCGAGCAAGGAGAGCGAGCGGAACCGCACGAATAAATAAAAACAGTCAGCAAGTGATTTACTGTAAAAACAGTCAGCAAGTGATTTACTGTAAAAACAGTCAGCAGGTGATTTACTATAAAAACAGTCAGGTGATTTACTGTAAAAACAGTCAGCAAGTGATTTACTATAAAAACAGTCAGCAAGTGATTTACTGTAAAAACAGTCAGCAAGTGATTTACTATAAAAACAGTCAGCAAGTGATTTACTGTAAAAACAGTCAGCAAGTGATTTACTGTAAAAACAGTCAGCAGGTGATTTACTATAAAAACAGTCAGCAGGTGATTTACTATAAAAACAGTCAGCAAGTGATTTACTATAAAAACAGTCAGCAAGTGATTTACTATAAAAACAGTCAGCAAGTGATTTACTGTAAAAACAGTCAGCAGGTGATTTACTATAAAAACAGTCAGCAGGTGATTTACTATAAAAACAGTCAGCAGGTGATTTACTGTAAAAACAGTCAGCAAGTGATTTACTGTAAAAACAGTCAGCAAGTGATTTACTATAAAAACAGTCAGCAAGTGATTTACTGTAAAAACAGTCAGCAGGTGATTTACTGTAAAAACAGTCAGCAGGTGATTTACTATAAAAACAGTCAGCAAGTGATTTACTGTAAAAACAGTCAGCAAGTGATTTACTGTAAAAACAGTCAACAGGTGATTTACTATAAAAACAGTCAGCAAGTGATTTACTGTAAAACAGTCAGCAAGTGATTTACTGTAAAAACAGTCAGCAAGTGATTTACTGTAAAAACAGTCAACAGGTGATTTACTATAAAAACAGTCAGCAAGTGATTTACTGTAAAACAGTCAGCAAGTGATTTACTATAAAAACAGTCAGCAGGTGATTTACTATAAAAACAGTCAGGTGATTTACTGTAAAAACAGTCAGCAAGTGATTTACTATAAAAACAGTCAGCAAGTGATTTACTGTAAAAACAGTCAGCAAGTGATTTACTGTAAAAACAGTCAGCAGGTGATTTACTATAAAAACAGTCAGCAAGTGATTTACTGTAAAAACAGTCAGCAGGTGATTTACTGTAAAAACAGTCAGCAAGTGATTTACTGTAAAAACAGTCAGCAGGTGATTTACTGTAAAAACAGTCAGCAAGTGATTTACTGTAAAAACAGTCAGCAAGTGATTTACTATAAAAACAGTCAGGTGATTTACTGTAAAAACAGTCAGCAAGTGATTTACTGTAAAAACAGTCAGCAGGTGATTTACTGTAAAAACAGTCAGGTGATTTACTGTAAAAACAGTCAGCAGGTGATTTACTGTAAAAACAGTCAGCAGGTGATTTACTATAAAAACAGTCAGCAGGTGATTTACTGTAAAAACAGTCAGCAAGTGATTTACTGTAAAAACAGTCAGCAAGTGATTTACTGAGGAAACTGGTTTCAGTCTGCATTTGTCCTTTTATTCATTCATTATATGTATTATTATTATAGTTTTATCAATACTATAATACACTATACTACTATACTATACTACTATACTATATTACTATACAATACTACTATACTATACCACAATACTACTATACTATACTACTATACTATACCACAATACTACTATACTATACTACTATAATATATTACTATACAATACTACTATACTATACTACTATACTATATTACTATACAATACTACTATACTATACCACAATACTACTATACTATACTACTATACTATATCACTATACAATACTACTATACTATACTACTATACCACAATACTACTATACTATACTACTATACTATATTACTATACAATACTACTATACTATACTACTATACCACAATACTACTATACTATACTACTATACTATACAACTATACCACAATACTACTATACTATACTACTATACTATATTACTATACTATACTACTATACCACAATACTACTATACTATACTACTATACCACAATACTATTATACTATACTATACTACTATACTATATTACTATACAATACTACTATACTATACTACTATACCACAATACTACTATACTATACTACTATACTATACAACTATACCACAATACTACTATACTATACTACTATACTATATTACTATACTATACTACTATACTATACTACTATACCACAATACTACTATACTATACTATACTACTATACTATATTACTATATAATACTACTATACTATACTACTATACTATATTATTATACTATACTACTATACTATACCACAATACTACTATACTATACTACTATATTATATTACTATACAATACTACTATACTATACTACTATACCACAATACTACTATACTATACTACTATACCACAATACTACTATACTATACTACTATACTATATTACTATATAATACTACTATACTATACTACTATACTATACCGCTATACTATCCCACTATACTATCCTACTATACTACTATACTATACTACTATACTATGCCACTATACTATACCACTATACTATACCACTATACTATACCGCTATACTATACCGCTATACTACACTACTATACTATACTACTATACTATGCCACTATACTATACTACTATACTACACTACTATACTACACCACTATACTACTATACTATGCCACTATACTATACCACTATACTATACCGCTATACTATCCCACTATACTATACAACTATACTACACTACTATACTATACTACTATACTATGCCACTATACTATACCACTATACTATACAACTATACTACACTACTATACTACTATACTATACTACTTTACTACTATACTATGCCACTATACTATACTACACTACTATACTACTATACTATACCACTATACTATACCACTATACTATACTATGCCACTATACTATACTACTATACTATACCACTATACTACTATACTACTATACTATACCATTATACTACTATACCACTATACTATGCCACTATACTATGCCACTATACTATACTACTATACTATACCACTATACTACTATACTATACTACTATACTATACCACTATACTACTATACTATACTACTATACTATACCACTATACTACTATACTATACCACTATACTATACTACTATACTATACCACTATACTACTATACTATACTACTATACTATATCACTATACTATACCACTATACTACTATACTATACTACTATACTATACCACTATACTACTATACTATACTACTATACTATACCACTATACTACTATACTATACCACTATACTATACTACTATACTATACCACTATACTACTATACTATACTACTATACTATATCACTATACTATACCACTATACTACTATACTATACCACTATACTACTATACTACTATACTATACCACTATACTACTATACTATACCACTATACTACTATACTATACCACTATACTACTATACTATACCACTATACGACTATACTATACCACTATACTATACTACTATACTATACCACTACACTATACTATACCACTATACTACTATACTACTACACTACTATACTATACCACTATACTATACCACTATACTACTATACTACTACACTACTATACTATACCACTATACTATACCACTATACTATACCACTATACTACTATACTATACTACTATACTATACCACTATACGACTATACTATACCACTATACTATACTACTATACTATACCACTACACTATACTATACCACTATACTACTATACTACTACACTACTATACTATACCACTATACTACTATACTACTACACTACTATACTATACCACTATACTATACCACTACACTATACTATTACACTATACTACTATACTACTACACTACTATACTATACTACTATTACTGAAGCAGCAGCTGATAGAAACAACAAGAACAATTACCTCCTCACCTCATCTCCTTACGTCCTCATCTCCTCACCTCACCTCCTTACGTCCTCACCTCCTTATATTCTCATCTCCCCGCCTCCTCAACTCCTCACCTCTTCCACCTCCTCATCTCCTTACATCCTCACCTCATCCCCTTATATCCTCATCTCCTCGCCTCCTCATCTCTTCACCTCCTCATATCCTCACCTCCTCATCCCCTCGTCTCCTCAACTCCTCGCCTCCTCACCTCTTCACCTCCTCATATCCTCACCTCCTCAGACTAGACCTGATGACTGACAGGTGGAGGAGCAGTTAGGGAGCTGTTACCTGAAGTGATAGGAGGCGCTGGTCGAAGCAGAACCTGAAGTCGACGCATCAGTGGAGTCCTGATCAATACTGACTGTTCTACTGGAACTACTGATGAGGAGGAGGAGAGAGGAGGAGGAGGAGGAGAGAGGAGGTCAGTCAAATGATAATATCCATGCTAATTGATTATCAGTGTATTGATCTTTCTCACCTCTTCAGACTCTGCAGTTCGTCCAGAGTGAAGTCAAAGATGTTCGCCATGTGATGGTTAGACGTCCAACTGCAGGACAGCTCGTTCTACACACACACACACACACACACGCATATACACACACACACACACACACACGTACACACACACACACACACACACACACGCATATACACACACACACACACAAACACACACACGTATACACACACACACACGTATACACACACACACATACACACACACACACACACGTATACACACACACACACACACACATACACACACACACACGCATATACACACACACACGCATACACACACACACACACACACACACACACACACGCATACACACACACACACACACACACGTATATACACACATGTAAACACACAGTATTGATTAATCCTCTGCAGCCTGATGAGACGTTTATGAAACTGAAAACATCGTTAATTCTTACGTTAGGAATCGCATCTTCTAGCAGCCACTTGGACTTCCTCTTCCTCCTCTCTGCTGAAGCACTACACACACACACACACACACACACACACACACACACACACACACACACACACACACACACACACACAGAGGGGTCGAAGTTTTTAATTTCAGAGAAAGCTGGCAGCTGATTGGTCAGCTGAACAGGAAAACAAGCTGCATTCACACCGTAATCGTGTAAAAACGCAGCGGCCGTCCGGAGAGAAGATGAACCGGAATCAACGTTTGCTGAAACGTAATCCGACGTCACGCTGCGTTGGCCAATCATAGACAAGCAAACACACATTCCAGGTGGATTATTTGTATCATATGCAACTGTTACCTCGGGATCATCGCCATGACAGAAGAAACATTCGCCACCAAACTTTCCAGCTCCTGTTTTAGAACTACAAACGGGAACAGCTGTTTTAGAACTACAAACGGGAACAGCTGTTTTAGAACTACAAACGGGAACAGCTGTTTTAGAACTACAAACGGGAACAGCTGTTTTAGGACTACAAACGGGAACAGCTGTTTTAGAACTACAAACGGGAACAGCTGTTTTAGGACTACAAACGGGAACAGCTGTTTTAGGACTACAAACGGGAACAGCTGTTTTAGGACTACAAACGGGAACAGCTGTTTTAGGACTACAAACGGGAACAGCTGTTTTAGGACTACAAACGGGAACAGCTGTTTTAGGACTACAAACAGGAACAGCTGTTTTAGAACTACAAACGGGAACAGCTGTTTTAGGACTACAAACGGGAACAGCTGTTTTATGACTACAGACGGGAACAGCTGTTTTAGAACTACAAACAGGAACAGCTGTTTTAGAACTACAAACAGGAACAGCTGTTTTAGAACTACAAACGGGAACAGCTGTTTTAGGACTACAAACGGGAACAGCTGTTTTATGACTACAGACGGGAACAGCTGTTTTAGAACTACAAACAGGAACAGCTGTTTTAGAACTACAAACGGGAACAGCTGTTTTATGACTACAGACGGGAACAGCTGTTTTAGAACTACAAATAGGAACAGCTGTTTTAGAACTACAAACGGGAACAGCTGTTTGTAGTTCTAAAACAGCTGTTTTAGAACTACAAACGGGAACAGCTGTTTTAGAACTACAAACGGGAACAGCTGTTTTAGGACTAAAAACGGGAACAGCTGTTTTAGGACTACAAACGGGAACAGCTGTTTTAGGACTACAAACGGGAACAGCTGTTTTAGAACTACAAACGGGAACAGCTGTTTTAGAACTACAAACGGGAACAGCTGTTTTAGAACTACAAACGGGAACAGCTGTTTTAGGACTACAAACGGGAACAGCTGTTTTAGGACTACAAACGGGAACAGCTGTTTTAGGACTACAAACGGGAACAGCTGTTTTAGAACTACCAACGGGAACAGCTGTTTTAGGACTACAAACGGGAACAGCTGTTTTAGAACTACCAACGGGAACAGCTGTTTTAGGACTACAAACGGGAACAGCTGTTTTAGGACTACAAACGGGAACAGCTGTTTTAGAACTACAAACGGGAACAGCTGTTTTAGGACTACAAACGGGAACAGCTGTTTTAGAACTACAAACAGGAACAGCTGTTTTAGAACTACAAACAGGAACAGCTGTTTTAGGACTACAAACGGGAACAGCTGTTTTAGGACTACAAACAGGAACAGCTGTTTTAGAACTACAAACAGGAACAGCTGTTTTAGAACTACAAACAGGAACAGCTGTTTTAGGACTACAAACGGGAACAGCTGTTTTAGAACTACAAACGGGAACAGCTGTTTTAGGACTACAAACGGGAACAGCTGTTTTAGGACTACAAACGGGAACAGCTGTTTTAGGACTACAAACGGGAACAGCTGTTTTAGGACTACAAACGGGAACAGCTGTTTTAGAACTACAAACGGGAACAGCTGTTTTAGAACTACAAACGGGAACAGCTCCTGGTTATATAACTTTTATAGTTCGCTTTAGGAGATTTATACACAGATTAAACACACAGTTACACATACGACACTTTTCATCGACGTGCATAAGACTTCAAACAGTCATTACATCATACAAATCACATCTGGATGCAGATCTCAGTCAGCAGCACTCTGATGCTGGTTTAACAACAAGATAGACTGATAAAAAATAAAAGAATTTCATTATTATTATAAAAGAATTCTTCAGCCTGCTGTGTTTGGCAGAAGTTGGTATTTTCTGTTGCAAGGAGTCAGAAGAGACACTGCTAGCAAGTCTAAGCATGTTCTTGTTGTGAGCTAACTGAAAGTAGTGGCCCACAGGATGGACAATAATATTCACACAACCCCGGATTTAATGTATAGTTTAGTTTTTAGTTTGACAGATGGGCTGCTGCGCGGTCGTACTACAGTACAGCATGACTCTCTGAATATCAAACAGGAACATCTGCTACTGACACCAAAAGATCTGAGTCTATGAAGAAAGTAAGTGTGCTGCTGTATCTCCTGAGGAGTCCATGATAACACGCAGGACGACACTAGACTAATGTCTACACTGTGGATTGTAAAAGGAGGCAGCTGACAATATGGAAGGTCAATAATAATTTCCTGTCTTGTCGATAATAAACCAGTCAACAGCAGGGATAGTACGGTGGAATCATCAGAGTATTATAGAGAAACTGGTTGGTGGTATAATGTCAACAACACAGGTGAGCTGATGCAGCCTTCAGGCGCTGCAACATTAGTCGTGACCGGAGAGGAAAGTGCATCAGCTACCTGGTTTACAAACATGTAACCAGGTGAATGGAGAGTATTACCTGTTCCTGGCCACGCCCTTCTTCAGACCCCGCCCTCCATCGTTCTGAGCGCGCTCAGGAAAGAGCTTGGTGGGGGGGTTTGGAGGGACTCGAGTCCTCAGACGGAAGATGCACTTCCTCTTCTTTATCTCCTTCCCACACAGAAACCTGAACACACACACACACTCAGTATAAATACACAGAATACACAGATACTGCAGTATTTATACTGGCTATGCTTCTTACTTGCTCTTGTATTTGTTGAGAGCGTCCAGCAGGTGCTGCCCCCTCTCTGCTGGAGGCGTGTTAGACAGCTGAGAGAGAGACAGACAGGTGGTAACTACGCTGAGCAGCAAACTGAGAAAAATAGATTCCACATTTTTGACTGTTCAAAAATTATGTCCAACTATTTGGATTTATTTTTACCACAATCAGATTCCCAGTGAGGAAAACAACCATCATGCCTCGGCATTAAGATTATTATACTGTGAGAGGATCTATTGTGTACAAACACTGAAGCCTTCAGGCAGCGAGTCAGCCGGCCTGACTCGTTATTACATCATTATAATTATATAATAATTATATCATTATATAATAATGATATTATTATTATATAATGATATAATTATTATATATGATATAATTATATAATAATGATATAATTATAACACTAGTTTCTCATATCTTGTTTAATGTCTTTCTTTCCATATTCGGGATATTTGTGTTTCACACGAGCGCCGGCATTCTTCTTCCTAGGATTGTGAGGGATTATGGGAGTGATATTAAATATGTTACAGGCTGTTAAAGAAATCAGGAGAGCATGAAATAAGATCCCAGTGTTCCCAGTTAGAGCGCAGTCACTACACAAACTGCGCTCAGGTTTTTGGTTGGATTTGTAGTTAAGATAGAAAACACTGAACTTAGACAATCTGTCACGGACATTTCAAAGTTTCATTTCAGTCATGCTGTGATTTGGCTTTCTAGGACAGTCCGGTCCAGTCCGGTCCTGGTTCGGTTCTGGTACCTTTCCGAGCTGCAGATGGTCCCAGTTAGCGGAGACGAAGGCCAGGATCTCGTCCAGCTCGAAGTATTTCTTCTTGCTGCTGACGGACAGGTTGTAGAGAACCAGGTGAACCACATCGACCCACCTCAGGGACAGCCGGCGGACATACTCAGACCCTTTATTACACACCGAGCACAGGAAGAGGTAGAACCTGCGGGGAACACGGAACATCAGCACCGACCTAACGAGGGTCTTAACGAGGAAACTGAGAGCAGCACACAGGTGAGTTACCTGTCTCCAAACATCATGGACTCCTGCAGAGACTGAGTGCACGCTTCATGGAACCACTGCTGACACCTGAAACACTGCAGCATCTTCAGGTACCACCTAGAAACACAACACACAGATCAGCAGGTACCACCTAGAAACACAACACACAGATCAGCAGTAACATCTAGAAACACAACACACAGATCAGCAGGTACCACCTAGAAACACAACACACAGATCAGCAGGTAGCATCTAGAAACACAACACACAGATCAGCAGGTAGCACCTAGAAACACAACACACAGATCAGCAGGTACCATCTAGAAACACAACACACAGATCAGCAGGTACCATCTAGAAACACAACACACAGATCAGCAGGTAGCACCTAGAAACACAACACACAGATCAGCAGGTACCACCTAGAAACACAACACACAGATCAGCAGGTACCACCTAGAAACACAACACACAGATCAGCAGGTACCACCTAGAAACACAACACACAGATCAGCAGGTACCACCTAGAAACACAACACACAGATCAGCAGGTACCATCTAGAAACACAACACACAGATCAGCAGGTAGCACCTAGAAACACAACACACAGATCAGCAGGTACCATCTAGAAACACAACACACAGATCAGCAGGTACCATCTAGAAACACAACACACAGATCAGCAGGTAGCATCTAGAAACACAACACACAGATCAGCAGGTACCATCTAGAAACACAACACACAGATCAGCAGGTACCACCTAGAAACACAACACACAGATCAGCAGGTAGCATCTAGAAACACAACACACAGATCAGCAGTAACATCTAGAAACACAACACACAGATCAGCAGGTAGCACCTAGAAACACAACACACAGATCAGCAGGTACCACCTAGAAACACAACACACAGATCAGCAGGTACCACCTAGAAACACAACACACAGATCAGCAGGTACCACCTAGAAACACAACACACAGATCAGCAGTACCATCTAGAAACACAACACACAGATCAGCAGGTACCACCTAGAAACACAACACACAGATCAGCAGTAGCATCTAGAAACACAACACACAGATCAGCAGTAGCATCTAGAAACACAACACACAGATCAGCAGGTAGCATCTAGAAACACAACACACAGATCAGCAGGTAGCATCTAGAAACACAACACACAGATCAGCAGTAGCATCTAGAAACACAACACACAGATCAGCAGTAGCATCTAGAAACACAACACACAGATCAGCAGGTACCACCTAGAAACACAACACACAGATCAGCAGTACCACCTAGAAACACAACACACAGATCAGCAGTAGCATCTAGAAACACAGATGTGGTTTGTAGAGCATCACTGTTTCTTTACAGGTGTGATGTAACAGTGAGCCACAGTGTGTGTGTCTCTGATTGGTCGGTCTTACTCTCCAGGGCCTCCGCAGTAGCAGTAACACTGCTGCTGATTGGTCCGGTGCTGAGAGTCCCAGTCCAGAGCGTCCAGGTGATACGGCAACACCTGCTTCATGGCCGACAGAGCTCTGCTGATTGGACCCTTCTTCAGAGCGCCCCCTTTCTGTGGAGAGGAGACAGTACTGTTACTACAGCTGTAGTACTGTTACTACAGCTGTAGTACTGTTACTACTGCTGTAGTACTGTTACTACAACTACTGTAGTACTGTTACTACAGCTGTAGCTCTGTTACTACAACTGTAGTACTACTACAACAACTGTAGTACTGATACTACTACTGTAGTACTGCTACTACAACTGTAGTACTGTTACTACTGCTGTAGTACTGTTACTACAACTGTAGTACTGCTACTACTACAACTGTAGCTCTGTTACTACAACTGTAGTACTGATACTACTACTGTAGTACTGCTACTACTACAACTGTAGCTGTTACTACAACTGTAGTACTACTACAACAACTGTAGTACTGATACTACTACTGTAGTACTGCTACTACTACAACTGTAGCTCTGTTACTACAACTGTAGTACTACTACAACAACTGTAGTACTGATACTACTACTGTAGTACTGCTACTACTACAACTGTAGCTCTGTTACTACAACTGTAGTACTACTACAACAACTGTAGTACTGATACTACTACTGTAGTACTGCTACTACTACAACTGTAGTACTGCTACTACAACTGTAGTACTGCTATTACAACTGCAGTACTGTTACTACTACTGTAGTACTGTTACTACAACTTCAGTACTGTTACTACGAATGTAGTACTGTTACTTCAACTGTAGTACTGCTACTACAACTGTAGTACTGCTATTACAACTGCAGTACTGTTACTACAACTGTAGTACTGTTACTACAACTGTAGTACTGTTACTACAACTGCAGTACTGCTACTACAACTTCAGTACTGTTACTACAACTGTAGTACTGCTACTACTACAACTGTAATAATGTTACTACAACTGTAGTACTGATACTACAACTGTAGTACTGTCACTACAACTGTAGTACTGTTACTACAACTGTAGTACTGCTACTACTACAACTGTAGTACTGCTACTACAGCTGTAGTACTGTTACTACTACTGTAGTACTGTTACTATTGCTGTAGTACTGTTACTACTACTGTAGTACTGTTACTACTACAACTGTAGTACTGTTACTACTGCTGTAGTACTGCTACTACTGCTGTAGTACTGTTACTACAGCTGTAGTACTGTTACTACTGCTGTAGTACTGTTACTACAACTTCAGTACTGTTACTACAACTGCAGTACTGCTACTACAACTGTAGTACTGCTACTACAACAACTGTAGTACTGCTACTACAACAACTGTAGTACTGTTACTACTACAACTGTAGTACTGCTACTACAACAACTGTAGTACTGTTACTACTACAACTGTAGTACTGCTACTACTACAACTGTAGCTCTGTTACTACAACTGTAGTACTACTACAACAACTGTAGTACTGATACTACTACTGTAGTACTGTTACTACAACTTCAGTACTGTTACTACGAATGTAGTACTGTTACTTCAACTGTAGTACTGCTACAACAACTGTAGTACTGATACTACTACTGTAGTACTGCTACTACTACAACTGTAGCTCTGTTACTACAACTGTAGTACTACTACAACAACTGTAGTACTGATACTACTACTGTAGTACTGTCACTACAACTGTAGTACTGTTACTACAACTGTAGTACTGTCACTACAACTGTAGTACTGTCACTACAACTGTAGTACTGTTACTACAACTTCAGTACTGTTACTACAACTGTAGTACTGTCACTACAACTGTAGTACTGTTACTACAACTGTAGTACTGTCACTACAACTGTAGTACTGTTACTACAACTGTAGTACTGCTACTACTACAACTGTAATAATGTTACTACAACTGTAGTACTGATACTACAACTGTAGTACTGTCACTACAACTGTAGTACTGTTACTACAACTGTAGTACTGCTACTACTACAACTGTAGTACTGCTACTACTACAACTGTAGTACTGATACTACACCTGTAGTACTGTTACTTCAACTGCAGTACTGCTACTACAACTTCAGTACTGTTACTACAACTGTAGTACTGCTACTACTACAACTGTAGTACTGCTACTACTACAACTGTAGTACTGCTACTACAATTGTAGTACTGTTCCTACAACTGTTGTACTCTTACTACTACAACTGTAGTACTGTTACCACTACTACTTTAGTACTGTTACTACAACTGCAATACTGTTACTACTACTACTGTAGTACTGTTACTACAACCGTAGTACTGCTACTACCACTCTAGTATTGTTACTACAACTGTAGTACTGTTACCACTACTACTTTAGTACTGTTACTACAACTGCAATACTGTTACTACTACTACTGTAGTACTCTTTCTACTACTACTGTAGTACTGCTACTACAACTGTAGTACTGTTCCTACAACTGTTGTACTCTTACTACTACAACTGTAGTACTGTTACCACTACTACTTTAGTACTGTTACTACAACTGCAATACTGTTACTACTACTACTGTAGTACTGTTACTACAACCGTAGTACTGCTACTACCACTCTAGTACTGTTACTATAACTGTAGTACTGTTACTATAACTGTAGTACTGCTACTACTACAACTGTAGTACTGCTACTACTACAACTGTAGTACTGTCACTACAACTGTAGTACTGCTACTACTACAACTGTAATAATGTTACTACAACTGTAGTACTGTCACTACAACTGTAGTACTGTTACTACAACTGTAGTACTGTCACTACAACTGTAGTACTGTTACTACAACTGTAGTACTGCTACTACTACAACTGTAGTACTGCTACTACTACAACTGTAGTACTGCTACTACAATTGTAGTACTGTTCCTACAACTGTTGTACTCTTACTACTACAACTGTAGTACTGTTACCACTACTACTTTAGTACTGTTACTACAACTGCAATACTGTTACTACTACTACTGTAGTACTCTTTCTACTACTACTGTAGTACTGCTACTACAACTGTAGTACTGTTCCTACAACTGTTGTACTCTTACTACTACAACTGTAGTACTGTTACCACTACTACTTTAGTACTGTTACTACAACTGCAATACTGTTACTACTACTACTGTAGTACTGTTACTACAACCGTAGTACTGCTACTACCACTCTAGTACTGTTACTATAACTGTAGTACTGTTACTATAACTGTAGTACTGCTACTACTACAACTGTAGTACTGCTACTACTACAACTGTAGTACTGTCACTACAACTGTAGTACTGTTACTACAACTGTAGTACTGTCACTACAACTGTAGTACTGTTACTACAACTGTAGTACTGCTACTACTACAACTGTAGTACTGCTACTACTACAACTGTAGTACTGCTACTACAATTGTAGTACTGTTCCTACAACTGTTGTACTCTTACTACTACAACTGTAGTACTGTTACCACTACTACTTTAGTACTGTTACTACAACTGCAATACTGTTACTACTACTACTGTAGTACTCTTTCTACTACTACTGTAGTACTGCTACTACAACTGTAGTACTGTTCCTACAACTGTTGTACTCTTACTACTACAACTGTAGTACTGTTACCACTACTACTTTAGTACTGTTACTACAACTGCAATACTGTTACTACTACTACTGTAGTACTGTTACTACAACCGTAGTACTGCTACTACCACTCTAGTACTGTTACTATAACTGTAGTACTGTTACTATAACTGTAGTACTGGTACTACTACTGTAGTATTCTTACTACTACTACTGTAGTACTGTTATTACTACTGTAGTACTGCTACTACAACTGTAGTACTGTTACTATAACTGTAGTACTGGTACTACTACTGTAGTATTCTTACTACTACTACTACTACTACTGTAGTACTGTTATTACTACTGTAGTACTGCTACTACAACTGTAGTACTCTTTCTACTACAACTGTAGTACTACTACTATAACTGTAGTACTACTACTACTACAACTGTAGTACTGTTACTACTACAACTGTAGCTGTTACTACAACTGTAGTACTACTACTATAACTGTAGTACTACTACTACTACAACTGTAGTACTGCTACTATAACTGTAGTACTGTTACTACAACTGTAGTACTGCTACTACAACTGTAGTACTGCTATTACAACTGCAGTACTACTACTACAACTTCAGTACTGCTACTACAACTGTAGTACTGCTGCTACTACTGTAGTACTCTTTCTACTACTACTGTAGTACTGCTACTACAACTGTAGTACTGTTCCTCCAACTGTAGTACTGTTACTACTACTACTGTAGTACTGTTACTACAACTGTAGTACTGTTACTACTACTACTGTAGTACTGTTACTACAACCGTAGTACTGTTACTACTACTACTGTAGTACTGGTACTGTTGCTACTACTACTACTGCTGCTACTACTACTGTAGTACTGGTACTGCTACTAATGTAGTGCTGGTACTGCTACTACTACTGTAGTACTGGTACTGTTGCTACTACTACTACTGTAGTACTGGTACTGCTACTAATGTAGTGCTGGTACTGCTACTACTACTTTAGTACTGGTACTGCTACTGTAGTGCTGGTACTGCTACTGTAGTACTGGTAATACTGCTACTACTACTGTAGTACTGGTACTGCTACTAATGTAGTGCTGGTACTGCTACTACTACTGTAGTGCTGGTACTGCTACTGTAGTGCTGGTACTGCTACTGTAGTACTGGTAATACTACTACTACTACTACTGTAGTACTGCCGTTACCCTGACAGCCAGAGCGAAGACGCAGCGGCGGCAGAACCAGGGACTCAGGACGCTGCTGCCCTCTACAGGAGGAACGTGGCACTGCTGATGGAACCCTGACAGACACACACACACAAAACATTCAGAACAATGTTACAATGTTACAATATTACAGTATTACAATATTATAATGTTACAATATTACAATGTTACAGTATTACAATATTACAATCTTAATCTACTCGTCATTAATCTTTAATGTTTATTTTGTATTTTGACTGTTGGCACATGATGTCTATGACGTCATTAACAGCTGGGCTGCTTTTCATTTGGCAAATGTTTCACTTTAGTCACTAAAGGAGTTAAAGGAGGATGAAAACAACTGCAGCCTGCAAAGTTACTTAATCAGTCGGTCAGTCAGTCAGTCAGTCATTCATTCAATCAGTTAATTAGTCAGTCAGTCAGTTAATCAGTTAATTAGTCAGTTAATTAGTCAGTTAATTAGTCAGTCAGTCAGTCAGTCAGTGAGTTAGTCAGTTAATTAGTCAGTCAGTGAGTTAGTCAGTTAATTAGTCAGTCAGTCAGTCAGTCAGTGAGTTAGTTAGTCAGTTAGTTAGTCAGTCAGTCAGTGAGTTAGTCAGTTAATTAGACAGTTAATTAGTCAGTCAGTCAGTCAGTCAGTTAATTAGTCAGTGAGTTAATTAGTCAGTCAGTCAGTTAATCAGTTAATTAGTCAGTCAGTCAGTCAGTTAGTCAGTGAGTTAGTCAGTTAATTAGTCAGTCAGTCAGTCAGTCAGTCAGTGAGTTAATTAGTCAGTGAGTTAATTAGTCAGTCAGTTAATTAGTCAGTTAATTAGTCAGTCAGTCAGTCAGTCAGTCAGTCAGTGAGTTAGTCAGTTAATTAGTCAGTCAGTCAGTCAGTCAGTGAGTTAGTCAGTTAATTAGTCAGTCAGTCAGTCAGTCAGTTAGTTAGTCAGTTAATTAGACAGTTAGTCAGTCAGTCAGTCAGTTAATTAGTCAGTCAGTCAGTCAGTCAGTCAGTGAGTTAATTAGTCAGTCAGTTAATTAGTCAGTTAATTAGTCAGTCAGTCAGTCAGTCAGTCAGTCAGTCAGTGAGTTAGTCAGTTAATTAGTCAGTCAGTCAGTCAGTTAGTTAGTCAGTTAGTTAGTCAGTTAATTAGACAGTTAATTAGTCAGTCAGTCAGTCAGTCAGTCAGTTAATTAGTCAGTGAGTTAATTAGTCAGTCAGTCAGTTAATCAGTTAATTAGTCAGTCAGTCAGTCAGTTAGTCAGTGAGTTAGTCAGTTAATTAGTCAGTCAGTCAGTGAGTTAATTAGTCAGTCAGTTAATAAGTCAGTCAGTTAATTAGTCAGTTAATTAGTCAGTCAGTCAGTCAGTCAGTCAGTCAGTGAGTTAGTCAGTTAATTAGTCAGTCAGTCAGTCAGTGAGTTAGTCAGTTAATTAGTCAGTCAGTCAGTCAGTCAGTGAGTTAGTCAGTTAATTAGTCAGTCAGTCAGTCAGTCAGTCAGTTAGTTAGTCAGTTAATTAGAAAGTTAATTAGTCAGTCAGTCAGTCAGTCAGTCAGTTAATTAGTCAGTCAGTCAGTTAATCAGTTAATTAGTCAGTCAGTCAGTCAGTCAGTCAGTGAGTTAGTCAGTTAATTAGTCAGTCAGTCAGTGAGTTAGTCAGTTAATTAGTCAGTCAGTCAGTCAGTCAGTGAGTTAGTCAGTTAATTAGTCAGTCAGTCAGTCAGTCAGTTAGTTAGTCAGTTAATTAGACAGTTAATTAGTCAGTCAGTCAGTTAATTAGTCAGTCAGTCAGTTAATCAGTTAATTAGTCAGTCAGTCAGTCAGTGAGTTAGTCAGTTAATTAGTCAGTCAGTCAGTCAGTCAGTCAGTGAGTTAGTCAGTTAATTAGTCAGTCAGTCAGTCAGTGAGTCAGTCAGTCAGTCAGTCAGTCAGTCAGTCAGTTAGTCAGTTAATTAGTCAGTCAGTCAGTCAGTCAGTTAATTCGTCAGTCAGTCAGTCAGTTAATTAGTCAGTCAGTCAGTCAGTTAATTAGTCAGTCAGTCAGTTAATTAGTCAGTCAGTCAGTTAGTCAGTTAATTAGTCAGTCAGTCAGTCAGTCAGTTAGTCAATCAGTCAGTTAGTCAGTCAGTCAGTCAGTCAGTTAGTCAGTCAGTCAGTCAGTCAGTCAGTCAGTCAGTCAGTCAGTCAGTCAGTCAGTCAGTTATTTAGTCAGTCAGTCAGTCAGTCAGTCAGTTAATTAGTCAGTCAGTCAGTCAGTCAGTCAGTTAATTAGTCAATCAGTCAGTTAGTCAGTCAGTCAGTCAGTCAGTTAATTAGTCAGTCAGTCAGTCAGTTAATTAGTCAGTCAGTCAGTCAGTCAGTCAATCAGTCAGTCAGTCAGTCAGTTAATTAGTCAGTCAGTCAGTCAGTTAATTAGTCAGTCAGTCAGTCAGTTAGTCAATCAGTCAGTCAGTTAATTAGTCAGTCAGTCAGTCAGTCAGTCAGTCAGTTAATTAGTCAGTCAGTCAGTCAGTCAGTCAGTCAGTGGTGGCAGCAGCCTGTCTCACTCACCGATGCCACACTTCCCACAGATGAGGATCTGGTTGTTTTGGTTTGATTGGCTGTCAGAGTTTGGCTCCACCTCCCGGCACACAGAGCAGCGAGGTTCCTCCCCCGGCACTCCAGCTGCAACATGATTGGACGAAAGATTGTGATCAACAGGTGGAGAAAGAGAGACAGGTAGAGGGAGGTGAGACAGTATAATAACCTGTCTGTCTCTCACCATGTTGGATGTCCTTCCAGAGGACCCAGAACTTGGAGTTGTCCTCAAATGTGACAAAGCAGCTCTGCCTCGGAGGGCTCACCTGTCCACCAATCACAGCACAGAGGTTTACATCCACCAATCAGAGGACACCGTTCACCAGGTGATTTGTGTGATGACTGATGATGCTGTGCAGAGATGACACGTATGTGTGTGTGTGTGTGTGTGTGTTACCCTCTGTATCTTGCCCAGGTAGTAGAGTCCATCTGACCAATGACAGAGGACAAACTGTCCCACACTCAGACTGGACCCCGCCCCCTCATCGTCCTCCAGGCCACGCCCCCTCCGACCTGCCGCCCCCCCTGGAGACGTCTGAGGCTCCAGACCACAGAAGGCTTCTATCAGGTCCTCAAACATCCTGCAGAGAGACAGACAGGCGTTCAGAGAGACAGACAGGAGCCCGGAGAGACAGGCAGGTTCTCAGAGAGACAGACAGGAGCTCAGAGAGACAGACAGGCACTCAGAGAGACAGACAGGCACTCAGAGAGACAGACAGGTGCCCAGAGAGACAGACAGGAGCTCGGAGAGACATGCAGGCACTCAGAGAGACAGACAGGCGTTCAGAGAGACAGACAGGCGTTCAGAGAGACAGACAGGAGCTCGGAGAGACAGACAGGTGCCCAGAGAGACAGACAGGTGCCCAGAGAGACAGACAGGAGCTCAGAGACAGGCAGGCACTCAGAGAGACAGACAGGTGCCCAGAGAGACAGACAGGTGCCCAGAGAGACAGACAGGAGCTCAGAGACAGGCAGGCACTCAGAGAGACAGACAGGTGCCCAGAGAGACAGACAGGTGCTCAGAGAGACAGACAGGTGCCCAGAGAGACAGACAGGAGCTCAGAGACAGGCAGGCACTCAGAGAGACAGACAGGTGCCCAGAGAGACAGACAGGTGCTCAGAGAGACAGACAGGTGCCCAGAGAGACAGACAGGTGCTCAGAGAGACAGACAGGCGCTAAAAGAGACAGACAGGTGCATGTAGTACATGTAGTAATGAACATGTAATGAACGTGTAGTAATAAACATGTAATAATAAACATGTGATGAACATGTAATGAGCATGTAGTCATAAACATGTAATGAACATGTAATGAGCATGTAGTAATAAACATGTAATAAACATATAATGAACATGTAATGAACGTGTAGTAATAAACATGTAATAATAAACATGTAATGAACATGTAATGAGCATGTAGTAATAAAGATGTAATGAACATGTAATAATAAACATGTAATGAACATGTAATGAGCATGTAGTAATAAACATGTAATAAACATGTAATGAACATGTAATGAACGTGTAGTAATAAACATGTAATAATAAACATGTAATGAACATGTAATGAGCATGTAGTAATAAAGATGTAATGAACATGTAATAATAAACATGTAATGAACATGTAGTAATAAACATGTAATGAACATGTAATGAACATGTAGTAATAAACATGTAATGAACATGTAATGAGCATGTAGTAATAAACATGTAATGAACATGTAGTAATAAACATGTAATGAACATGTAATGAGCATGTAGTAATAAACATGTAATGAACATGTAGTAATAAACATGTAATGAACATGTAATGAACGTGTAATAATAAACATGTAATGAACATGTAATGAGCATGTAGTAATAAACATGTAATGAGCATGTAGTAATAAACGTAATGAACATGTAATGAACGTGTAGTAATAAACATGTAATAATAAACACGTAATGAACATGTAATGAGTATGTAGTAATGAACATGTAATGAACATGTAATGAACGTGTAGTAATAAACATGTAGTAATAAACATGTAATGAACATGTAATGAGCATGTAGTAATAAACATGTAATGAACATGTAATGAACGTGTAGTAATAACGTAATAATAAACATGTAATGAACATGTAATGAGCATGTAGTAATAAACATGTAATGAACATGTAATGAGCATGTAGTAATAAACATGTAATGAACATGTAGTAATAAACATGTAATGAACATGTAATGAACATGTAGTAATAAACATGTAATGAACATGTAGTAATAAACATGTAATGAACATGTAATGAACATGTAGTAACAAACATGTAATGAGCATGTAGTAATAAACATGTAATGAACATGTAATGAACATGTAGTAATAAACATGTAATGAACATGTAGTAATAAAAATGTAATGAACATGTAGTAATTAACATGTAATGAACATGTAATAATGAACATGTAGTAATAAACATGTAATGAGCATGTAGTAATAAACATGTAATGAACATGTAATGAACATGTAATGAACATGTAGTAATAAACATGTAATGAGCATGTAGTAATAAACATGTAATGAACATGTAATGAACATGTAGTAATAAACATGTAATGAACATGTAGTAATAAACATGTAATGAACATGTAGTAATTAACATGTAATGAACATGTAATAATGAACATGTAGTAATAAACATGTAATGAACATGTAATGAGCACGTAGTAATAAACATGTAGTAATAAACATGTAATGAACATGTAGTAATAAACATGTAATGAACATGTAGTAATTAACATGTAATGAACATGTAATAATGAACATGTAATGAACATGTAGTAATAAACATGTAATGAACATGTAGTAATGAACATGTAATGAACATGTAGTAATAAACATGTAATGAACATGTAGTAATAAACATGTAATGAACATGTAATGAACATGTAGTAATAAACATGTAATGAACATGTAGTAATGAACATGTAATGAACATGTAGTAATAAACATGTAATGAACATGTAATGAACATGTAATAATGAACATGTAATGAACATGTTGTAATAAACATGTAATGAACATGTAGTAATGAACATGTAATGAGCATGTAGTAATAAACATGTAATGAACATGTAGTAATTAACATGTAGTAATAAACATGTAATGAACATGTAATAATGAACATGTAGTAATAAACATGTAATGAACATGTAATGAACATGTAGTAATAAACATGTGATGAACATGTAGTAATGAACATGTAGTAATAAACATGTAATGAACATGTAATAATGAACATGTAGTAATAAACATGTAATGAACATGTAATGAACATGTAGTAATAAACATGTGATGAACATGTAGTAATTAACATGTAATGAACATGTAATAATGAACATGTAGTAATAAACATGTAATGAACATGTAATGAACATGTAGTAATAAACGTGATGAACATGTAGTAATGAACATGTAGTAATAAACATGTAATGAACATGTAATAATGAACATGTAGTAATAAACATGTAATGAACATGTAATGAACATGTAGTAATAAACATGTGATGAACATGTAGTAATTAACATGTAATGAACATGTAATAATGAACATGTAGTAATAAACATGTAATGAACATGTAATGAACATGTAGTAATAAACATGTAATGAACATGTAGTAATTAACATGTAATGAACATGTGGTAATTAACATGTAGTAATAAACATGTAATGAACATGTAGTAATGAACATGTAATGAACATGTGGTAATTAACATGTAGTAATAAACATGTGATGAACATGTGGTAATTAACATGTAATGAACATGTAATAATGAACATGTAGTAATAAACATGTAATGAACATGTAATGAACATGTAGTAATAAACATGTAATGAACATGTAGTAATTACATGTAATGAACATGTGGTAATTAACATGTAGTAATAAACATGTAATGAACATGTAGTAATCAACATGTAATGAACATGTAGTAATTAACATGTAATTAACATGTAATGAACATGTAGTAATGAACATGTAGTAATAAACATGTAATGAACATGTAGTAATGAACATGTAGTAATAAACATGCTGTAATAAACATGTAATGAACATGTAGTAATAAACATGTAATGAACATGTAGTAATTAACATGTAATGAACATGTAGTAATTAACATGTAGTAATAAACATGTAATGAACATGTAGTAATTAACATGTAGTAATGAACATGTAGTAATTAACATGTAATGAACATGTAGTAATTAACATGTAGTAATTAACATGTAATGAACATGTAGTAATTAACATGTAGTAATAAACATGTAATGAACATGTAGTAATAAACATGCTGTAATAAACATGTAATGAACATGTAGTAATAAACATGTAATGAACATGTAGTAATTAACATGTAATGAACATGTAGTAATGAACATGTAGTAATTAACATGTAATGAACATGTAGTAATTAACATGTAGTAATAAACATGTAATGAACATGTAGTAATTAGCATGTAGTAATGAACATGTAGTAATTAACATTTAGTAATAAACATGTAATGAACATGTAGTAATTAGCATGTAATGAACATGTAGTAATTAACATGTAGTAATAAACATGTAATTAACATGTAGTAATGAACATGTAGTAATTAACATGTAATGAACATGTAGTAATTAACATGTAGTAATAAACATGTAATGAACATGTAGTAATTAACATGTAGTAATAAACATGTAATGAACATGTAGTAATTAACATGTAGTAATGAACATGTAGTAATTAACATGTAATGAACATGTAGTAATTAACATGTAGTAATAAACATGTAATGAACATGTAGTAATTAGCATGTAGTAATGAACATGTAGTAATTAACATTTAGTAATAAACATGTAATGAACATGTAGTAATTAGCATGTAGTAATGAACATGTAGTAATGAACATGTAGTAATATGTAGTAATGAACATGTAGTAATAAACATGCTGAAATAAACATGTAATGAACATGTAGTAATTAACATGTAATGAACATGTAGTAATTAACATGTAGTAATAAACATGCTGAAATAAACATGTAATGAACATGTAGTAATTAACATGTAGTAATAAACATGTAATGAACATGTAGTAATTAACATGCTGTAATTAACATGTAATGAACATGTAGTAATTAACATGTAATGAACATGTAGTAATTAACATGTAATAAACATGTAATAAACATGTAGTAATTAACATGTAATAAACATGTAATGAACATGTAGTAATTAACATGCTGTAATTAACATGTAATGAACATGCTGTAATGAAG
>NC_089518.1:40619067-40641567 GCF_963924715.1 Thunnus thynnus
ACATGAGGCGGACGCAGCCTACAGGTTATATGACATGAGGCGGACGCGTCCTACAGGTCACATGACATGAGGCGGATGCGTCCTACAGGTCATATGACATGAGGCGGTCGCGTCCTACAGGTCATATGACATGAGGCGGACGCGTCCTACAGGTTATATGACATGAGGCGGACGCGTCCTACAAGTTATATGACATGAGGCGGACGCGGCCTACAGGTTATATGACATGAGGCGGACGCGGCCTACAGGTTATATGACATGAGGCGGATGCGTCCTACAGGTCATATGACATGAGGCGGTCGCGTCCTACAGGTCATATGACATGAGGCGGACGCGTCCTACAGGTTATATGACATGAGGCGGACGCGTCCTACAGGTCACATGACATGAGGCGGACGCGTCCTACAGGTTGTATGACATGAGGCGGACGCGTCCTACAGGTCACATGACATGAGGCGGACGCGTCCTACAGGTTATATGACATGAGGCGGTCGCGTCCTACAGGTCATATGACATGAGGCGGATGCGTCCTACAGGTCATATGACATGAGGCGGACGCGTCCTACAGGTTATATGACATGAGGCGGTCGCGGCCTACAGGTCACATGACATGAGGCGGTCGCGTCCTACAGGTCATATGACATGAGGCGGATGCGTCCTACAGGTCATATGACATGAGGCGGACGCGTCCTACAGGTTATATGACATGAGGCGGACGCGGCCTACAGGTTATATGACATGAGGCGGTCGCGTCCTACAGGTCATATGACATGAGGCGGTCGCGTCCTACAGGTCATATGACATGAGGCGGACGCGGCCTACAGGTTATATGACATGAGGCGGATGCGTCCTACAGGTTATATGACATGAGGCGGATGCGTCCTACAGGTTATATGACATGAGGCGGACGCGGCCTACAGGTTATATGACATGAGGCGGATGCGTCCTACAGGTTATATGACATGAGGCGGATGCGGCCTACAGGTTATATGACATGAGGCGGATGCGTCCTACAGGTTATATGACATGAGGCGGACGCGGCCGACAGGTCACATGACATGAGGCGGACGCGTCCTACAGGTCATATGACATGAGGCGGACGCGGCCTACAGGTCATATGACATGAGGCGGTCGCGGCCGACAGGTCACATGACATGAGGCTCCATAATAACCAGCTAACCAGATACGTAATCATCTCGTCTTTGACTCGTTTCCTCTTCAGCAGGATGTTCGTTAGATTTATAAACATCATTGAAAGTTAAACATTAAGAAGTTGCAGATGAAGAAACTGGAGAAGAACATATAATATATTTATAATGATATGATTGGCTGAGAGGGGAACGCACCCAGCTGCTCTCAACCTGCACAGGTGATCTGAATAATCCTCCAATCAGCCCAGAGGATTTCGACATGCAACTATATGAACTGGGAACATGACAGCGATGACTGCTACAACTGGAAGCTGTTTCCACTGTATAAAGTTTAATGGTTTGGACTTTATTTGGCACTTTTATTTCTTACATTATAAATGTGAAGCTTTTAAATAAAAGGGTGATAAAATAAAATGGAGATTAACTGTGATATGTATTTTTTTCCATCTCATGTTTCTGAACATGGACGTGGCGAGGATCACGGCACGGAGCGAGCTAGTTCTGTGGTGTGAGTTTCCATGGTAACTGAGCAGGAGTGAGATTTATGGGAATAAGGCAGACTTTCCCTTTATCCGTCATGATGGAATATTCCTGGTCATGTGACACCTGTCATATGTAAACACCTGAACATCAGCAGCCAGGATCCACCTCAGACGCATCATCCAATCAGAATCAGCTGTAGAACTCTGACCTCACAGTGGGCGTGGCCTAACTAGCAGCTAGTAGCTAACAGGTGTTACCTTGTGTTTGACTGGTCGCTTGCTGTCCAGCTCAGAGCTGCTGTTGTTCATGATGGTCCAGCGGTCGTTCAGCATCATCCTGAAACACACACACACCTGACACAGGTGAGCTACCTGCGGCCCGCAAAGACTCATGGGAGCTGTAGTTGTTCTATCTGTTCCAGTGTTTATCTTTGTCACAGTTCAGCAGAAGATCTCCATCGATCAGATGATCAATGATGTCACAAACATCAGAGCCTCAAACTGTTTATACTGCGAATATTTACCCATAATCCCCCTGACCTCCTCAAGGACCTCTAAAACCTCCTCAAGGACCTCTAAAACCTCCTCAAGAACCTCTAAAACCTCCTCAAGGACCTCTAAAACCTCCTCAAGAACCTCTAAAACCTCCTCAAGAACCTCTAAAACCTCCTCAAGGACCTCTAAAACCTCCTCAAGGACCTCTAAAACCTCCTCAAGAACCTCTAAAACCTCCTCAAGAACCTCTCTCTATAATTCTGTGTTTTGAGAAAGTAACTAAGTACATTTACTCAAGTACTGTATTCAAGAACAGTTTAGAGGTACTTGTACTTTACTTGAGTATTTCCATGTGATGCTACTTTCTACATGTCAGAGGGAAATATTGTACTTTCTACTCCACTACATTTATTTGACAGCTTTAGTTACTTTTCAGATGAAGATTTGACACAATGGATAATATAACAAGCTTTTAAAATACAACACATTGTTAAAGATGAAACCAGTGGTTTCCAACCTTTTTGGCTTTTGATGTCTTACAAAAAGCAGTGTGTAGTCGGGGTCACATTTCACATGTCTATGAGTTGTTAACAGCTCCACCAAATAGTGATTTTTCCCTCTAAACTTCTCACATGCTTTCATTTCAATAAATGTTCAAATGATCCAATATTTCAGCAAAAATCAAAGATTAGAGAAAAAGTCCAAAAACTGAAAACAGATTTGTGTATCAGAACTTTGTTTTTTCTTCTTTCCTCTCCCATTAATCATCTCACCACCCCTCAGATTTATCTGCTGACCCTTTGGAGGGGCCCGACCCCTAGGTTGGGAACCACTGGACTAAACTAGCTAACTGTATATAAAGTAGTGTAAACTAGCTCCACCTCCAGCAGCTACAACAGTAACATGCTGCTCTAACACTGATGCTTCACTATTAATAATCTAATGATGTCATATATAATAATATATCAGTCAGAGGGACCAAACCACTACTTTTACTGCAATACTTTAACTACATCAAGCTCATAATACTTATGTACTTTTACTGCAATACTTTAACTACATCAAGCTCATAATACTTATGTACTTTTACTGCAATACTTTAACTACATCAAGCTCATAATACTTATGTACTTTTACTGCAATACTTTAACTACATCACGCTCATAATACTTATGTACTTTTACTGCAATACTTTAACTACATCACGCTCATAATACTTATGTACTTTTACTGCAATACTTTAAAAACATCAAGCTCATAATACTTATGTACTTTTACTGCAATACTTTAACTACATCAAGCTCATAATACTTATGTACTTTTACTGCAATACTTTAACTACATCAAGCTCATAATACTTATGTACTTTTACTGTAGGAGGAGTTTTCATGCAGTACTTTTACTAGTAATGGAGTATTTGTTGCTGTATTAGTACTTTTACTGCAGTAAAGTATCTGAGTTGTGCTGATTTGCAGAGTTTAACAGGATTAAACAGCAGCTGTTCTGAACGTCTGTTTCTGTCAGACTCACTTTAGATAAACTGATGAACTGAAACATTAAATTAACTGTTTAAACTCTAATTAACTTTATTACAGCAATAAAATCAATAAAAACGTTTGATCACATTAAACCAGATTATTGTTGTTCAACATAAAACTAATAACTAACGTGCTGTAACATTCCAACAATGTTTATCTGCTGCTGCTGAAACTGTTGAAACGTGTTTCAACAACTACACATAAAAATCTAATAAAATAAGAAACATTTACAACCATCTGCTAAGGAAGACCATGTGATATGACTGAAAGCTCCAGAACAGCTGATGAGTATTGTGTCATCAGTAATTAATGTTCCAGTGAAGCTCCGACTGTTACAGGAAGTTATTTAAAGCTGCAGCTACGTCACTATTGATCTCTGACATCGGTGTAATAATCAATAAAGTTACCTCTCAGTCTTCAGATCGATGAGCTCAAACCGCCGACGGATGAAATGAAACTTGCATCCTGACTTCAGATCGTCATGGAAACGCAGCAGAGCATCAACTGAGAGCGAGGCGGCCTGCTGCGATAATCTGAGCAGATTAACTGCAGATTAACACGCTGACGGCTGCAGGCTGCAGTTCATCACGTACATTCAGCCAATACCAGCACAGTGGTTCCCAACCTGGGGGTCGGGACCCCCACAAGGGGTCGCTAGATTAATTAAAGGGGTCATGAGATGACAGCAAACAGAAAAAAACATATTTTAAACACAAAATTCGGGATTTTTCTTCAAGCTGTCTTCTAATTTTTGCTTTATTTCTTGTGAATTGAATTGTTCTTTATTGTTCTTTATTGTTCTTTATTGTTCTTTATTGTTTATTGTTCTTTACTGTTCTTTACTGTTCTTTATTGTTCTTTATTGTTTATTGTTCTTTACTGTTCTTTACTGTTCTTTATTGTTCTTTATTGTTCTTTACTGTTCTTTATTGTTCTTTATTGTTCTTTATTGTTTATTGTTCTTTATTGTTCTTTACTGTTCTTTACTGTTCTTTATTGTTCTTTACTGTTCTTTATTGTTCTTTACTGTTCTTTATTGTTCTTTATTGTTCTTTACTGTTCTTTACTGTTCTTTATTGTTCTTTATTGTTCTTTATTGTTCTTTATTGTTTATTGTTCTTTATTGTTCTTTACTGTTCTTTATTGTTCTTTATTGTTCTTTATTGTTCTTTATTGTTCTTTACTGTTCTTTATTGTTCTTTACTGTTCTTTATTGTTCTTTATTGTTCTTTATTGTTCTTTATTGTTCTTTACTGTTCTTTATTGTTCTTTATTGTTCTTTATTGTTTATTGTTCTTTATTGTTCTTTACTGTTCTTTACTGTTCTTTATTGTTCTTTACTGTTCTTTATTGTTCTTTACTGTTCTTTATTATTCTTTATTGTTCTTTACTGTTCTTTACTGTTCTTTATTGTTCTTTACTGTTCTTTATTGTTTATTGTTCTTTACTGTTCTTTACTGTTCTTTATTGTTTATTGTTCTTTACTGTTCTTTACTGTTCTTTATTGTTTATTGTTCTTTACTGTTCTTTACTGTTCTTTATTGTTCTTTATTGTTCTTTACTGTTCTTTATTGTTCTTTATTGTTCTTTACTGTTCTTTATTGTTCTTTACTGTTCTTTACTGTTCTTTACTGTTCTTTATTGTTCTTTACTGTTCTTTATTGTTTATTGTTCTTTACTGTTCTTTACTGTTCTTTATTGTTCTTTATTGTTTATTGTTCTTTACTGTTCTTTACTGTTCTTTACTGTTCTTTATTGTTCTTTACTGTTCTTTATTGTTCTTTACTGTTCTTTATTGTTCTTTACTGTTCTTTATTGTTCTTTATTGTTCTTTACTGTTCTTTACTGTTCTTTATTGTTCTTTACTGTTCTTTATTGTTTATTGTTCTTTACTGTTCTTTACTGTTCTTTACTGTTCTTTATTGTTTATTGTTCTTTACTGTTCTTTACTGTTCTTTATTGTTCTTTATTGTTCTTTACTGTTCTTTATTGTTCTTTATTGTTCTTTACTGTTCTTTATTGTTCTTTACTGTTCTTTACTGTTCTTTACTGTTCTTTACTGTTCTTTATTGTTCTTTACTGTTCTTTACTGCTCTTTATTGTTCTTTATTGTTCTTTACTGTTCTTTACTGTTCTTTATTGTTCTTTATTGTTCTTTACTGTTCTTTATTGTTCTTTACTGTTCTTTATTGTTCTTTATTGTTCTTTATTATTCTTTATTGTTTATTGTTCTTTATTGTTCTTTACTGTTCTTTATTGTTCTTTACTGTTCTTTATTGTTTATTGTTCTTTACTGTTCTTTACTGTTCTTTATTGTTCTTTACTGTTCTTTATTGTCCTTTACTGTTCTTTACTGTTCTTTATTGTTCTTTACTGTTCTTTATTGTTCTTTATTGTTCTTTACTGTTCTTTACTGTTCTTTATTGTTCTTTACTGTTCTTTATTGTTTATTGTTCTTTACTGTTCTTTACTGTTCTTTACTGTTCTTTATTGTTTATTGTTCTTTACTGTTCTTTACTGTTCTTTACTGTTCTTTATTGTTCTTTATTGTTCTTTACTGTTCTTTATTGTTCTTTATTGTTCTTTACTGTTCTTTATTGTTCTTTACTGTTCTTTACTGTTCTTTACTGTTCTTTATTGTTCTTTACTGTTCTTTACTGTTCTTTATTGTTTATTGTTCTTTACTGTTCTTTACTGTTCTTTATTGTTCTTTATTGTTTATTGTTCTTTACTGTTCTTTACTGTTCTTTACTGTTCTTTATTGTTCTTTACTGTTCTTTATTGTTCTTTACTGTTCTTTATTGTTCTTTACTGTTCTTTACTGTTCTTTATTGTTCTTTATTGTTCTTTATTGTTCTTTACTGTTCTTTACTGTTCTTTACTGTTCTTTATTGTTCTTTACTGTTCTTTATTGTTCTTTACTGTTCTTTATTGTTCTTTACTGTTCTTTACTGTTCTTTATTGTTCTTTATTGTTCTTTACTGTTCTTTACTGTTCTTTATTGTTTATTGTTCTTTACTGTTCTTTACTGTTCTTTATTGTTCTTTATTGTTTATTGTTCTTTACTGTTCTTTACTGTTCTTTACTGTTCTTTATTATTTATTGTTCTTTACTGTTCTTTACTGTTCTTTACTGTTCTTTATTGTTCTTTATTGTTCTTTACTGTTCTTTATTGTTCTTTATTGTTCTTTACTGTTCTTTATTGTTCTTTACTGTTCTTTACTGTTCTTTACTGTTCTTTACTGTTCTTTATTGTTCTTTATTGTTCTTTACTGTTCTTTATTGTTTATTGTTCTGTACTGTTCTTTACTGTTCTTTATTGTTCTTTATTGTTTATTGTTCTTTACTGTTCTTTACTGTTCTTTACTGTTCTTTATTGTTCTTTACTGTTCTTTACTGTTCTTTACTGTTCTTTACTGTTCTTTATTGTTTATTGTTCTTTACTGTTCTTTACTGTTCTTTACTGTTCTTTATTGTTCTTTACTGTTCTTTATTGTTCTTTACTGTTCTTTACTGTTCTTTATTGTTCTTTATTGTTCTTTACTGTTCTTTATTGTTTATTGTTCTTTATTGTTCTTTACTGTTCTTTACTGTTCTTTATTGTTCTTTACTGTTCTTTACTGTTCTTTATTGTTCTTTACTGTTCTTTATTGTTTATTGTTCTTTACTGTTCTTTACTGTTCTTTACTGTTCTTTATTGTTCTTTACTGTTCTTTATTGTTTATTGTTCTTTATTGTTCTTTACTGTTCTTTACTGTTCTTTATTGTTCTTTACTGTTCTTTATTGTTCTTTACTGTTCTTTACTGTTCTTTATTGTTCTTTACTGTTCTTTATTGTTCTTTATTGTTCTTTACTGTTCTTTATTGTTCTTTACTGTTCTTTACTGTTCTTTACTGTTCTTTATTGTTTTTTACTGTTCTTTATTGTTTATTGTTCTTTATTGTTCTTTACTGTTCTTTACTGTTCTTTACTGTTCTTTATTGTTCTTTACTGTTCTTTATTGTTCTTTACTGTTCTTTATTGTTTATTGTTCTTTACTGTTCTTTACTGTTCTTTACTGTTCTTTATTGTTCTTTACTGTTCTTTATTGTTCTTTACTGTTCTTTACTGTTCTTTACTGTTCTTTATTGTTCTTTACTGTTCTTTACTGTTCTTTACTGTTCTTTATTGTTCTTTACTGTTCTTTATTGTTCTTTATTGTTCCTTACTGTTCTTTATTGTTCTTTACTGTTCTTTACTGTTCTTTATTGTTCTTTATTGTTCTTTATTGTTCTTTACTGTTCTTTATTGTTCTTTACTGTTCTTTATTGTTCTTTACTGTTCTTTACTGTTCTTTATTGTTCTTTACTGTTCTTTATTGTTCTTTATTGTTCCTTACTGTTCTTTATTGTTCTTTACTGTTCTTTATTGTTCTTTATTGTTCTTTATTGTTCTTTACTGTTCTTTATTGTTCTTTACTGTTCTTTACTGTTCTTTACTGTTCTTTATTGTTCTTTATTGTTCTTTACTGTTCTTTATTGTTCTTTAATGTTCTTTACTGTTCTTTATTGTTCTTTATTGTTCTTTATTGTTCTTTACTGTTCTTTATTGTTCTTTACTGTTCTTTACTGTTCTTTATTGTTCTTTACTGTTCTTTATTGTTCTTTATTGTTCTTTATTGTTCTTTACTGTTCTTTACTGTTCTTTATTGTTCTTTACTGTTCTTTATTGTTCTTTATTGTTCTTTATTGTTCTTTACTGTTCTTTATTGTTCTTTACTGTTCTTTACTGTTCTTTACTGTTCTTTATTGTTCTTTACTGTTCTTTATTGTTCTTTATTGTTCTTTATTGTTCTTTACTGTTCTTTATTGTTCTTTACTGTTCTTTACTGTTCTTTATTGTTCTTTACTGTTCTTTATTGTTCTTTACTGTTCTTTATTGTTTTTTATTGTTCCTTACTGTTCTTTATTGTTCTTTACTGTTCTTTATTGTTCTTTATTGTTCTTTACTGTTCTTTATTGTTCTTTACTGTTCTTTACTGTTCTTTATTGTTCTTTACTGTTCTTTATTGTTCTTTATTGTTCTTTATTGTTCTTTACTGTTCTTTATTGTTCTTTACTGTTCTTTATTGTTTTTTATTGTTCCTTACTGTTCTTTATTGTTCTTTACTGTTCTTTATTGTTCTTTATTGTTCTTTATTGTTCTTTACTGTTCTTTATTGTTCTTTACTGTTCTTTACTGTTCTTTATTGTTCTTTACTGTTCTTTACTGTTCTTTATTGTTCTTTATTGTTCTTTATTGTTCTTTACTGTTCTTTACTGTTCTTTATTGTTCTTTACTGTTCTTTACTGTTCTTTACTGTTCTTTATTGTTCTTTATTGTTCTTTACTGTTCTTTATTGTTCTTTACTGTTCTTTACTGTTCTTTATTGTTCTTTACTGTTCTTTATTGTTCTTTATTGTTTTTTATTGTTCCTTACTGTTCTTTATTGTTCTTTACTGTTCTTTATTGTTCTTTATTGTTCTTTATTGTTCTTTACTGTTCTTTACTGTTCTTTATTGTTCTTTACTGTTCTTTATTGTTCTTTATTGTTCTTTATTGTTCTTTACTGTTCTTTATTGTTCTTTATTGTTCTTTATTGTTCTTTACTGTTCTTTACTGTTCTTTATTGTTCTTTACTGTTCTTTATTGTTCTTTATTGTTCTTTATTGTTCTTTACTGTTCTTTATTGTTCTTTACTGTTCTTTATTGTTTTTTATTGTTCCTTACTGTTCTTTATTGTTCTTTACTGTTCTTTATTGTTCTTTATTGTTCTTTATTGTTCTTTACTGTTCTTTATTGTTCTTTACTGTTCTTTACTGTTCTTTATTGTTCTTTACTGTTCTTTATTGTTCTTTATTGTTCTTTATTGTTGTTTACTGTTCTTTATTGTTCTTTATTGTTCTTTATTGTTCTTTACTGTTCTTTACTGTTCTTTATTGTTCTTTACTGTTCTTTATTGTTCTTTATTGTTCTTTATTGTTCTTTACTGTTCTTTATTGTTCTTTACTGTTCTTTATTGTTTTTTATTGTTCCTTACTGTTCTTTATTGTTCTTTACTGTTCTTTATTGTTCTTTATTGTTCTTTATTGTTCTTTACTGTTCTTTATTGTTCTTTACTGTTCTTTATTGTTCTTTACTGTTCTTTACTGTTCTTTACTGTTCTTTATTGTTCTTTACTGTTCTTTACTGTTCTTTATTGTTTATTGTTCTTTATTGTTCTTTATTGTTCTTTACTGTTCTTTATTGTTCTTTACTGTTCTTTATTGTTCTTTACTGTTCTTTACTGTTCTTTATTGTTTATTGTTCTTTATTGTTCTTTATTGTTCTTTACTGTTCTTTATTGTTCTTTACTGTTCTTTACTGTTCTTTACTGTTCTTTATTGTTCTTTACTGTTCTTTACTGTTCTTTATTGTTCTTTATTGTTCTTTATTGTTCTTTACTGTTCTTTATTGTTCTTTACTGTTCTTTACTGTTCTTTACTGTTCTTTATTGTTCTTTACTGTTCTTTACTGTTCTTTATTGTTCTTTATTGTTCTTTACTGTTCTTTACTGTTCTTTATTGTTCTTTATTGTTCTTTACTGTTCTTTACTGTTCTTTATTGTTCTTTACTGTTCTTTATTGTTCTTTATTGTTCTTTATTGTTCTTTACTGTTCTTTATTGTTCTTTACTGTTCTTTATTGTTTTTTATTGTTCCTTACTGTTCTTTATTGTTCTTTACTGTTCTTTATTGTTCTTTATTGTTCTTTATTGTTCTTTACTGTTCTTTATTGTTCTTTACTGTTCTTTATTGTTCTTTACTGTTCTTTACTGTTCTTTACTGTTCTTTATTGTTCTTTACTGTTCTTTACTGTTCTTTATTGTTTATTGTTCTTTATTGTTCTTTATTGTTCTTTACTGTTCTTTATTGTTCTTTACTGTTCTTTATTGTTCTTTACTGTTCTTTACTGTTCTTTACTGTTCTTTATTGTTCTTTACTGTTCTTTACTGTTCTTTACTGTTCTTTACTGTTCTTTATTGTTCTTTATTGTTCTTTACTGTTCTTTACTGTTCTTTACTGTTCTTTATTGTTCTTTACTGTTCTTTATTGTTCTTTACTGTTCTTTATTGTTCTTTATTGTTCTTTACTGTTCTTTACTGTTCTTTACTGTTCTTTACTGTTCTTTTCTGTTCTTTATTGTTCTTTACTGTTCTTTACTGTTCTTTACTGTTCTTTATTGTTCTTTACTGTTCTTTATTGTTCTTTACTGTTCTTTACTGTTCTTTATTGTTCTTTATTGTTCTTTACTGTTCTTTACTGTTCTTTACTGTTCTTTACTGTTCTTTATTGTTCTTTACTGTTCTTTACTGTTCTTTATTGTTCTTTATTGTTCTTTACTGTTCTTTACTGTTCTTTACTGTTCTTTACTGTTCTTTACTGTTCTTTTCTGTTCTTTATTGTTCTTTACTGTTCTTTACTGTTCTTTACTGTTCTTTATTGTTCTTTATTGTTCTTTACTGGTCTTTACTGTTCTTTATTGTTCTTTACTGTTCTTTACTGTTCTTTATTGTTCTTTACTGTTCTTTACTGTTCTTTACTGTTCTTTATTTTTCTTTATTGTTCTTTATTGTTCTTTACTGTTCTTTGTTTATTGTTCTTTATTGTTCTTTATTGTTCTTTATTGTTCTTTCCTCATATTTCTCCAGGACTGCAGGAAACTTGTCCATCTCATCTGCTGTAAACGTGAACGTGTTGTACACATGCAACGCGACTGACCAGCTATGGTTAGCAACAGGGCTTTCTTGCGACGTTCATCATCTTCGTCTATCTCTATTGCCAGCAGGTGAAAATCAAAACTCTGCCTGAAGATTTTCCCGCTCTCGTGGACGTTGCCTGTTAACTTCAACTTGTCAGGCGGATGTTTATTATTCATCTCTAACCGTCGGATTTACTCCTGGTAGCAGGTAATGACTGCTACTCACGCTAGATTCACAAGAGCTTTTTGTTTTTTTATTCTTCTTCTCCCCTACATACATCACAGTGCATTACCACATCAGTAATGCTGCAGCGCCATCTACAGGTTAGGCTGTATCAATACATTTCACAGCGGTTACTTTCCAAAGCACAAACACACCTGCATCCCCGCACACCTCCTCAACCCTGCAGCTGTACGCCGCACCGCCTGATGTGGTCTGAATACGGGCTAAACAACAGCGTCAGCTCCCGGTCCCGCCGTGCCGGCTGTCACACAGAACAGCGAGGCGGATTACAGGCGCAGTATTCCCGCTTTGAACGGGCTGTGTAAAAGAGGCTGAAGTGCACTCATCGCCAACAACTAACATCTAAACAATATAAAAACTACGTCATTAAGAATAAGTCCATTACAAAATCACCTTCTGACACCTGTTAACAAATGTACTCAAAGCACCGGCTCAACAAGCTGAAACTATGCTAACCTGGTTATTCCTCCCACACATGCATTAGCTAAACTGCCAACCCGGTCTTCCGATGGTAAACGTTCACTCATGTTGCTCAACAAAAAGACAATAAAGGAAAGATTTTCTGAAAGATAGAAATTAGGCCATATTTCTCACAGCAGCAAAGTGGAGCATCACCAACAACAATCTTAATCACCTCTATAGATAATTAATACAGCAGGACTCACCAGTCACTGGAAAACAAAATCCATCCTCCGTTCCTTTCTGCAATGCCTGCCTGCATGAGTCCTGCGTGAGTCCTGCGTGAGACCTGCGTGAGGCCTGCGTGAGTCCTGCGCGAGACCCGCGCGAGTCCTGCGTGAGGCTGAGCAAGGTCTGCGCTTCACTGACTCGTTTGCTGTCTTTTACTTTTCACTACAACACAGTTGTTATGGTTCAATAACATTAAAGAAGCCGGGAAGGAAACAGTTTACAGTTCCTTCATCAGATTCTGCCTCAGCTCTCTGTAGGTCGCTGGGTCGGTCCTGCTGCCTGATGACTTTTTATCATGTTTTACAAACATGGAAACAAAGTCAGTGTGACGTCTGCAGCAGGAAACAGGAAGTCAGCGGAGTGATTGACAGCTGGCTGGGTGTAGTTGTGTGCCGTGTTGGAGGAGGTGAAGGTGAGCTGGAAGGAGCCTCCTGGGTACTGAGGCTGGACGGAGCAGCTGATGGTGAAGTTGGAGCCCCGACGCACCTGAAACCCCTGCTGCTGGGCCTCGGAGACCCCGTCCATGGTAGAAGACACAGAGATGATTGGCTGAAGCAGCAGGTCTGTAAACACAGAGAGATGATGAATCCTTCTTCCTCTGTGAGAAGCTGAATGTTATTTTCTCCTCATTTGTTTGTTCAAATTAAGGCCTTTTCTTGCTACACACAGACTACTCATGTGTGTACGACCCCTGTGACCACTAGAGGGCCCCGTTGCACCAACGTATTTCTTCTCTCCTCAAATATAAATTAACACCAAACGTCCTTTTGTGTCGATCTAAAACACAAACATTATTAAAGCTCACAATGGCTGAAATAAAATGTGGTTTAAATAAAAAGGAGTTTTTAATCTGAGAGCTCTTTGTCTTACAAGCAGGGCTGTAGTGGAGGCTAAACGCACGTAAACGCCATTTACCCACCTCTCAAATTCTGAAACAGTGTTTAAGCAAACTTTCCATCACTTTACAGCTGTTAGCTCAGACTGGCTTCCTACCACAGTTTCTGTTGGAGCTTCTAGGAGCGCTTGTTTTGTTTTCTGTTGGAACATTGTGTCCTTTTATGAGACACGGAGACGTCTGTTAGTGTTAACACGGACCAACAAACCACCACCCACTCCTGCTGCGCTGGTGTTAAAACAAACGAACCGTCCGTGCTGAAGCTAGCAGGCAGACTGGAGCCGCTTTCATGAGACAGACGAATGAATCAGAGTTCAGAGGATCATATATGACATTAACTGACATGTGCAGCATCAAATAATAATCTGTCAGACAAAAGACAACAAAGTAAGAAGCTAGAAAAACTCTTCAGTGAAGCAGAAGTTTTATAAATTGACATTAGTGTTGTTTAAGCGTCCAGTTTATCTGCTGCTGCTTTACATTACAGTAATGTTAATGTAGCTGATAGTTTGATAGCTTGACTGCTGATGTATTCACACTGTGTGTCGTTGGTCCACAATTACTGTAATTAACACCGTACAAGTTAAAGTTCTGCTTCATGCTCTGTCAGACTCTTAAGAGGAAGCTTTTTACATTTCCAGACTGAGTGAAGGAATCAGGAGAGACGAGACAGAAGTGATGAAGAATCACAGGATGTAACGTTAATGGTGTTGAAAGAAAAACAAGGAGAAAGTAAAGAACTGACTGAACATTATCTATAACAATTATTAAAATTATTCATGTGATTTTTAAAAATATTTAGTTTGATTTCAGTTACTATCATAACCATAAACCCAGTATCTGGAGCTGGAACTGGATGTGTCTGCCTGTGCTTCTCCATACGGCTCTCAGGACCTGCTGGGTCCTTGGTTGCAGGCTCCACTCGTAGAAAACATACATGGCATAAATATAGAGTGACAACAAAATTAACCAATCAACATTTGATTTGTGGTGACTGGGACACCCCCAGGTGATGTCATCATATCAACCAATAAGCGCAGGTATTTCTTCGTTTGGGGCGCACAGACCTCACGCAGGACTCGCACAGACCTCACGCAGGACTCACGCAGAACTCACAGCAGGGGGCAGAAGTCAGACCCACAGGAGAACATTGAGCTGGTTTCTTATAACCTCGGTGTTTCCAGAGCTGAAGGAGAGCCGGCTGAAGAGGAAGGAGCTCAGGGAGCAGAGTAGGACCTCCAAGGAGCCACAAACCACTGAAGAAGAAAATCATCTTTGGGTTCATCTCTCCTCTCAGTCTCAGCCAGGTTTTTGTAGCCCAGTACGGCGAGGAACCAGCACCAACGCTCAGTGCCACAACAGGAAGTAGTGAGACCTTTATTAAGACCAGTAGAAGAAGAGCAGAGAGGAGATCTGATTGGACCATTTGTAACATAATTATCTGTATATAGTTATATTTTATCATCATTAACTTCTCTCATGTGAACAGCTGTAACTGTTTTTACTTAAATATTTTTATGAATCCAGAGTTTTATGGTCTCATCTGGATAAATGTTGAGTCAACAAATCATTTAAAAATCCATCCAGATGTTTGATGAGTTTATATCTTTTTTCTTCACTGTCTTTTATATGCTATAAACTACTTATTCAGCTGAAATGTGTTATTGCTTCTTTTAAGAATATTTGCTTTTTGAGTTAAAGTAACTGAATAAAAGAAAAAGTTATTGAGTGAAATCAAATGTTTTATCTTTGTTTTGCTGTTTTTATGAAAAAAATCTGATGTTTGACAGAATTTAAAGCACATGTGTTTCTGCTGAATGTTCACTCATTTATTGTATGTGACAGTTTCATGCTAATAAATCAGTTTCTAATGTATCAATAACACTTTTACACTTTGTTTTATTTTGAATGTCAGACCCCCAAATATAATTAGCATTTCCATGATATTCTGGTCAGTTTAGTGCACCTCTCCCTCTCTACACTGAAAATCAAATAATACAATTATTGTTTGATTTGTGACAATAAAAGAAAAAGACAGAAACAAAGTGTTAAAACTGCACTTATAAGGACACAATCAGATGTGTTGATGTCTGACTGTTGGTGCTGCAGTTTGACTTCTAGCTCAGCTGATACAACACATGACACCTGTGTGATGTCACTGATGTCAGGTGAGTCCATCATGAGAGAATCCAGAGCGAAACACACAGGAGACAAAGTGAACACATCAGATCACATCAGCTTTCTGCTCGGCTTCTCATTTACTGTCAGCGTGCAGCAGATAATGATTCACATCAGGGTTTCAAACCTCCACCAAACGCTCTGTTGTTAATTGTGAGGTAAATATTGATGCATAAAGGGAAAATCAGATTACATTGTTTATTTTGCATTTTGGTGACCCAGAGTTTAAGTTACTTCTCTCTGAGACTGAAACCCAGAGTTTTGATCTCAGGCTGAACAGTTTGCACTGGAAACAACCAGTTTGGTTTCTGATTGCTGTTTAAGCTCAGAATCAAACGAACAGACCCTCCTGTAGCGGTGGGAGCTGGTCTAGAGGGAATCTGACCTCCTACAGACCTGGAGGCCTAAAGCAGGAGAGAGCAAGGACGGGGAGGAGAGAGAGAGGTGAGTATGGACAAACAAACAAACAAACTATAAACGAAATAAAAGATATTTAAAATCTGTCCTGAACCATCCTGGTTTCACCTCGTCACATCTTCATTCCTGAGACTCAACCAGACACACACACACACACACACACACACACACACACACACACACACACACACACTGAACAGCAGGTGAAACACCTGAAACAGCTGATGTGTGTGTGTTTAACAGAAGGAACAGATCACACATGCTAACATGTTAGCTTCATTAGCTCTGACAGAAACCCTCAGGACACACACACACATTAAACATGTATGTAAATCTGCACGTTTGTCTATTTTTAGCGTGATGGGAGAGAGGGGCGAGCGAGCAGTGACATATATATTTAAAGTGACTCCTCTCTCTCTCTCCCCGGGGGTCCACACCGTTACCATGGTGATGAGAAGCTGCACAGCAAACATGTGACCCTCACAATACCTCTGTCTATCTATTTATCTACCCCTGACACACACACACACACACACACACACACACACACACACACACACACTGTTAGCCCCTCCCCCCAGTGACATCACACTGAGATCTGACACTCGCTCGCCCAACCAATTGAAGAGGGAGAGAGAGAGAGGACAGAGAGAGGGACGAAAGGAGGGAAGGATAGGAAGAAGAAGACGAAGAAAAAGAAGAAGAAGAAGAAGAAGAAGAAGAAGAAGAAAGGGATTTAACTTGCAGTATCAGACACAGAAACATCAGTACTGTCTGGAGTATCAGTTGCAGTATCAGCAGAAGTACCTGCAGTACTTGTGTTTTACTTCATCATCCAATCAGCAGGGACTCTGAGGACTGAAGCTTCGAACACGGACGCGTCCTCTCTGTTTGGTGTTTTAATGACCTGAGATGAGTTTATATTCTGTTACAGTTGCTCTGAAGTCTGAGTTTAACCACATTTAGATTTTAAATTAATATTTAACAGATAAATGTAGCATCAGTCCGGCAGAGTGAAACATTATTCAGATCATCAGAAAATATCTGTCAACTGTTCAATGAATGAGAGAATTTTAAATAAGCAGAAGTTATTTGCTGTCAGGATTTCTGACTGTGAGTTCCAGCAGCTGTATGTCAGCAGTCAGCAGTTAGTAGTTGTACTATAGTACTATAGAAGTAATACTTCACTACCACAGGACTGACATCCAGCACAGAGAGAACTCTGTGTTGTTTCTGACATTTTAACAAACTGAGCAGTTTGACAAAAAAACTCAACTCAAGCTCCTCTTACTATCTTTTTGTGGAGCTTTCAAGGATTCACCACAGTTATATTTATATTAAATAAATATATTTAAATCTTGCCTGTGAAGAAATTAAATTGCATTTCTGAAGCTTGGTGAAACTGTAGCGTAATTTCAGCTGGACTCTCTAAATTAAGACATGGTTTTATTTTCCCTTCAAAAATTGTTTCCTTGCAAGCTGCAGAGGGAGCTGAGCTTCGGATCTATAGAAAATATTATTGATCAGTTCAGTAAATCAGAATAAAATTTAATCATCAAAAACTTTAAAAAAGAAATCGTGTTGCGAGTCAAACATTCCTGAAGAGGAGTTGCTGACTCTGTGCTTCTGCTGTGAAAGAGATGAACAACTGTTATTGATCAGTCAGCTGTTAGTGATCACGCAACTATTATTAATCAGTCAACTGTTCTTGATCAGTCAGGTATCAGAACAGCTGAGTGGACTGGTGTCTCGGCGTCAGTGTGGATGGACACTTCTATTAAAACAAAGACAAAAAAATCAAAGCTCTTCAGGAGACACTTTGGATGGTTTAACTTCTTTCTGGTTCAATCTGGTCTCATCCGGTTCAGTCTGGTCTGGTCTTTGTGTCTGTGGTCTGAGGACAGTCAGGATGTTCTGGAAGAACACTGCCTGGTCATGGGATGATGCAGCAGGTAATGATGATGATGATGGTGGTTATTTACTCGCTGCAGACCTCAGGAGGACTCCAGACTCTGCACTAGAATCTGACCTGAACTGCATCAATACCACCACCCCTACCACCGCTGTGAAAACCAATCTGTCAACCACTACCACCTCCACCGCTGGACTCAGTGACTTCACAAACCATAGCCTGACCTCCGGCCGCCCCCTCAGCCTTGACCCCACCAACACCAACAGCAGCTATGTCTCCACATTGTACACCAACACCAACCAGCAACCGGCAGCTCCAGACAACAGCATCACACAGCGACTGATGGTGAGTCAACCTCTAGCATTACAGGACACAAAGCTATTCATTATAAAAACACTACAAAACAATAATAAACAAATAAATCCATAATCAATACAGTGTAATTGAATAGATGAGTTTAAATCTGAAACAGTCAAAGTCCTGCCAGCGCTCCCCAGAGTCTGCAGTGTTCATTACAGCTACAAAAGGAACAAATAACGAGCCTTACCAGTAACAGAGACAAAATATTTACGTGGTACTGTCTAGATATAGGACTTACCTTTCCTAATTTGGACATACCTTTCTTGATTTTGGGACATACCTTTCTTGACCAGAGACATACCTTTCTTGACTTGGGACATACCTCCCTTGATTTTGGGACATACCTTTCTTGACCTAAGACATACCTTTCTTGACTTGGGACATACCTTTCTTGATTTTGGGACATACCTTTCTTGACCTGAGACATACCTTTCTTGACCTGAGACATATCTTTCTTGATTTTGGGACATACCTTTCTTGATTTTGGGACATACCTTTCTTGATTTTGGGACATACCTTTCTTGACTTGAGACATACCTTTCTTGATTTTGGGACATACCTTTCTTGATTTTGGGACATACCTTTCTTGATTTTGGGACATACCTTTCTTGATTTTGGGACATACCTTTCTTGACTTGGGACATACCTTTCTTGACCTGAGACATACCTTTCTTGACCTGAGACATACCTTTCTTGATTTTGGGACATACCTTTCTTGATTTTGGGACATACCTTTCTTGATTTTGGGACATACCTTTCTTGACTTGGGACATACCTTTCTTGACTTGGGACATACCTTTCTTGATTTTGGGACATACCTTTCTTGACTTGAGACATACCTTTCTTAACCCGAGACATACCTTTCATGACTTGGGACATACCTTTCTTGATTTTGGGACATACCTTTCTTGATTTTGGGACATACCTTTCATGACTTGGGACATACCTTTCTTGATTTTGGGACAAACCTTTCTTGACCTGAGACATACCTTTCATGACTTGGGACATACCTTTCTTAACCCGAGACATACCTTTCATGACTTGGGACATACCTTTCTTAACCCGAGACATACCTTTCACGACTTGGGACATACCTTTCTTAACCCGAGACATACCTTTCACGACTTGGGACATACCTTTCTTTACTTGGGACTTACTTTTCTTGATTTTGGGACATACCTTTCTTGATTTTGGGACATACCTTTCTTGACCTGAGACATACCTTTCTTGACTTGGGACATACCTTTCTTGATTTTGGGACATACCTTTCTTGATTTTGGGACATACCTTTCTTGATTTTGGGACATACCTTTCTTGATTTTGGGACATACCTTTCTTGACTTGGGACATACCTTTCTTAACCCGAGACATACCTTTCATGACTTGGGACATACCTTTCTTAACCCGAGACATACCTTTCACGACTTGGGACATACCTTTCTTAACCCGAGACATACCTTTCACGACTTGGGACATACCTTTCTTTACTTGGGACTTACTTTTCTTGATTTTGGGACATACCTTTCTTGATTTTGGGACATACCTTTCTTGACCTGAGACATACCTTTCTTAACCTGAGACATACCTTTCATGACTTGGGACATACCTTTCTTTATTTGGGACTTACTTTTCTTGATTTTGGGACATACCTTTCTTGATTTTGGGACATACCTTTCTTGACCTGAGACATACCTTTCTTGACCTGAGACATACCTTTCATGACTTGGGACATACCTTTCTTAACCCGAGACATACCTTTCATGACTTGGGACATACCTTTCTTAACCCGAGACATACCTTTCACGACTTGGGACATACCTTTCTTAACCCGAGACATACCTTTCACGACTTGGGACATACCTTTCTTTACTTGGGACTTACTTTTCTTGATTTTGGGACATACCTTTCTTGATTTTGGGACATACCTTTCTTGACCTGAGACATACCTTTCATGACTTGGGACATACCTTTCTTTACTTGGGACTTACTTTTCTTGAATCGGGACATACCTTTCTTGACTTGGGACTTACTTTTCTTGAATCGGGACATACCTTTCTTGACTTGGGACTTACTTTTCTTGATTTTGGGACATACCTTTCTTGACCTGAGACATACCTTTCTTGACCTGAGACATACCTTTCTTTACTTGGGACTTACTTTTCTTGAATCGGGCTGTAATTTTCTTGATTTAAGACCTCACTTGAGACTTGTTGGTTTCGATTTTGGACTTGTCTTGGGCCAACTTTTGTGACTTGGAACTTGTTTGTCTTGACTTGTCCTGATATTGGACTTATTGTTTTTTACTTGTGACCTAACTTGAAGGTCTTTTTTAACAGCCGTGTTGATTTTCAATTAATTTTATAGAGAAATGATCTTTGATCCATATTTGCTCAGTGATTAAGCTGTTCGTCTGACTGTTGTATATTTAAACTTTTTAAAAAATTTTAGATTATTACTTTATCAATCTCACATCATCAACCTCTCAACCAATCAGATGGGTGATGTGTTGATCAGAAATATACACACTGTTGGTTTGTGTTTTACTATTTTTCTTTAGACTCATCAAAGATTCACATGTGATGAATTATAGAGTGAAGCTGCTTCTGCTGTTCACACGGTACACATACAACACACGTTTGTACGTCTATACTAATGGGGACACACATTGATATAATACATTACATAACTCTAACCTTCACCATGAACTGAACCTAAACCTGAGTTTAAATAGTTAAAATATTCAGTTTAGCACTGAAACGTCTGAGCCCTCTGACAGAGCTGTGAGGACGTGAAGACCAGACAAAATGTCCTCACAAAGATAGACAAGACACACAAGAGCATGGATGCACAGACTCAGGACTATGTTTGAGTGTTGTTTTGTGTTTCGTGTTTGTCTCAGTGAAGCAGCCGTCACAGCGTCTTTATCTTCTGTAAACTTGTGTATTTCTGTCTGAAATTCAACATGTTAACAGTTTAATAACCTTCTAAGATAAAAACAAACATATGGAAACATGAGGTGCAGCTAAACTATCAACCCCCCAAACAACATCATCATTGGGAACACCTGGTAGATGCATCTGGACAGATCAGACTAAAACTGCAGCTGCGCAGGTTGAAGACTGTTTATCACTCCCTCCAAGAGTTCACACTGTTCTTGTGATTATTGGGGCCAAAAATGTTTGATTTTGCGGCGGCTTTTGAAATTTTGATACAATTTGTGATGTTTTATGTCTCTTTTTGCAGTAAAATTGCTGGAACTGGGGAAAATTGCAAGCAAAGTAAAATAATGTGATTTTCATATGTAATGACTTCCTGCAGATCACAGAAACAACTATATTTCAGCTGAACATGAGAACCATGAGGACTCAAAGTTCTATAAAACAGAAAATACTGTACTTGAGTTCCATTTATAACCTTTATTAAATAAACTTTCAGCTCAACATCAGCAGCAAATAAAATGAATCAAACCTCATTTGGGAACATTTGGGAATTGTTTTGCTCGTCTATGGCATCATGTTTGTTGGCAGGTGAGACTCGTCCATCTCCCACCTGAATGACGTCAGTTACCGCCACACCAAACGCCACGATTGGTCCAAACCACAAGCAGCTGCTGGTTTGGACGTTTATGTAAATGTTGTATGTAAAAAGTTTCTGTAATTGAACTAAACTGCAGCTCTAACAAATATCTCTTGAATGGAGGTTTCTTGAATTTGCGTTAATTATTGCGATCACAATTCGCAATTTACCTGCAGAGAAGCTCTGATAAAAGGATTATCCAGGTGCATTATGGGAAATGTAGGCTCCAGTGTTGTTGGCCTGAAGGTCAGGATGTCGCCTCTTCTGCTGCTCAGAGTTAAACTTCTGATTTATGACAGCAGGTCTGTTTACAGTCGAGTCAAGTAGAAAACAGTTGATTCTGAATGAGAACGTTCACACGGGGGGAGGGTGTGAGTGTGTGTGTGTGTGTGTGTGTGTGTGTGTGTGTGTGTGTGTGTGTGTGTGTGTGTGTGTGTGTGTGTGTGTGTGTGTGTGTGTGTGTGTGTGTTTTTAGGAAGTGTGGGTCTTATCGCAGGGATACATCCAGTGTTTTCTGTGTGTGTGTGTTTCCTGCTATTATTCTGTCTGTTCGTTCCCACACACACACACACACACAAACACACACACACACACACACACACACACACACACACACACACACACACACACACACACACACACAGTCTCTCAGACTCTCAGTAATCTGTTGAACCTCCAACACGCTGGTCAACCTGGAATCTGGATCACATCTGGTTTTATACATTTGGACCTGGATCACGTCTGTTCTGTGACTCTGGACCTGGTTTAGTTCTGGTTCTGTGAATCTGGACCAGGGTCAGACCT
>NC_089518.1:40646567-40654067 GCF_963924715.1 Thunnus thynnus
CTTTCATATGTTCATGATTTTTGCTTTAATTTGCAGGTTTGGGAGTTAAACCATGGAGCTAACCTCTTATGTTTTATTATCTTCTTTTTTAAGGGGGCGATGGAGTCGAGTGTTATTCGTAATGAGCCTGCAGCTCTATCAACAAGATTATCAATTTGGGAGGAACTAAAGTTAACATAAGAGTCCTCTGTAGTATTGAGACATGGCAGTGAATTCAGTACTGATGGAATTGCTTCCTTAAATTTATCTACAACACTATCAGATAGACATCTAGTGAGGACATTTTGTCTAATGGTGTGTAATCCAGTAATAGGAATTCAAAAGTTATTAAAAAATGATCTGATAAAATAGGATTTTGTGGAAAAATTATTAAATGTTCAATTTCAATCCCATAAGTCAGAACAAGGTGGAGGGTGTGGTTAAGACAGTGAGTGGGATTATTTACACACTGAGAGAAGCCAGTTGAGTCTAATAATGAGATAAATGCAGTACTGAGACTGTCACTATCAACGTCCACATGAATATTAAAATCACCTACTATAATTACTTTATCTGTACTAAGGACTAAGTTTGATAAAAACTCTGAGAATTCAGATAAGAGTTCAGAGTACGGACCAGGAGGACGGTTCACTATAACACATAGAACTGGCTGTAAAGTTTTCCAGGTTGGCTGAGAGACTAAGAACAAGACTTTCAAATGAGTTATAATTGTCACATCTTGCCTGGACTTTGGGTGTTTTTGGTCTTGTGTTGTGTTCTGTGGGGTCTCCTGGTTTTGCACGTCTGTTTAGTCCCTCGGTTCATGGGGGTTTTCTTGTATGGGTTGGGTGGTGGGTTTTGGGGGACTGCGTCATTGGTTCGTTGGGTTGTGTGCTTGGGTTTGTGTTTGTGGTTGGTTTTGGATGGGTTAGTGTAGATGGCATTGAGTTTGTTTTCTGGGTTTTTGTTCTGTTTCCCTTGTGTGTTCATGTGCTCCTCCACACCTGCCCTGTGTTAGCCTCGTCAGCCCTGCCCCGCTCCCTGTGTGTCCTCAGCCAGTCAGCTCCCTGTATGTTCATTCCCTCTCTTGAGTTCTCCACCCATCTCCCCACCTGCACCTCATCTCCTTGTTAGTTCAGTTTCTTTAAGTTCTGGTTTTCTGTTCAGTCTTTGTTGGATCGTTTTGTGTTGCATTCCGGCCTCTGCGTTTGGGTCCACTCCTGCTTCCCCGAGTCTGATAATAATGAAGTTCAGGTCTAGAGTTGATAATGAGGCTGCGACTCCTCCTCCTCGGCCAGTGTCTGGAGGAATGTAAGTATTAATATGACTGGGAGGACTGGATTCATTTAGACTGACATGTTCTTCATGACACAGCCAGGTTTCAGTAAGACAATCAATCAATATGATGATCTGAGATTAAATCGTTTATTAATACGGCTTCAGATGACAGAGATCTAATGTTCAAGAGTCCACATTTAATTCTCTTATTTTGTTGAACTGTTGCAGTGTCGGTGTTTATTTTATTAGATTTCTATGAATGAATCCTCTTCTGTTTACTTTAGATTTAATTGATTTAAGTGGTCGGGGACAGACACAGTCTCTATGTGGTTTTGGGGACAGACACAGTCTCTATGTGGTTTTGGGGGACAGACGCAGTCTCTATGTGGTTTGGGGGACCGACACAGTCTCTATGTGGTTTTGGGGACAGACACAGTCTCTATGTGGTTTTGGGGGACAGACGCAGTCTCTATGTGGTTTGGGGGACCGACACAGTCTCTATGTGGTTTTGGGGACAGACACAGTCTCTATGTGGTTTGGGGGACCGACACAGTCTCTATGTGGTTTTGGGGACAGACGCGGTCTCTATGTGGTTTAGGGGGACAGACGCGGTCTCTATGTGGTTTTGGGGACAGACGCGGTCTCTATGTGGTTTTGGGGACAGACACAGTCTCTATGTGGTTTTGGGGGACAGACACAGTCTCTATGTGGTTTTGGGGACAGACGTGGTCTCTATGTGGTTTTGGGTGGGTAACTGCTCTAATGGAAGCACAGAGAAGCGTGTAGGACTGCAGCCCTGCCTCCTGGTCTCAGCTCTGGGTTGTCATGGTTTTGGTCTACTAATAAACTCAGCCATATTTCTAGATATGAGAGCAGCTCCATCCAGAGTGGGATGTATGCCGTCTCTCCTAACCAGACCAGGTCTTCCCCAGAAAGTCTGCCAGTTATCTATGAAGCCCACATCGTTTGCTGGATGCCACCTCGACAGCCAGCGGTTGAATGATGACATGTGACTATACATGACATCACACACACATGCACACAAACGGAGACTACAGTTAGCAGTGATGTGATTTTGGCTGCAGCTGATATTAAATATTCTTGCATATTTTGTCAAAATTAGAGAATTTAGCATAACTGAATTTTGAAATAAGCTAATGTGGAGCAGAAAAATACTTTGTATAAATAATATGTGTGTTATCAGAATAATCCCATTTATTAACATCATATGCTAACATAGTTATGTCTATAGTGTAAAAAATTATTTGGTGTGTAGTTACTCTGTAAAGGGACAATAACGCATATCTTATTTTATCGTATCCTATTGTATAGTATTGTATATTATTGTTTCGTATCGTATCGTATTGTATCGTATCGTACGTTATTGTATCGTATCGTATTGTATCGTATCGTACGTTATTGTATCATATCACGTATCACTGTTGCTCGTCACCAGTGTTTTCTCTGTAAAACTGAAACTGTTTATGTGAATCTTAACCAACATATTTCCATTTCCTGTTATGTGACCGCTCGGCCTGCTGTGATTGGTCATCTGTTGCAGGTGGTCCAGCCCACCAGTCCGGTCTCCGTCAGGGAGACTCGGTCCTGCAGCTGAACGGACTGCCTGTGGAAACCTGGAAGTGTGTCGACCTGGCCCACGCCATCAGGTAACCCCACCCCAACATGAGCCTAACCCTTTGAGTTGACCCCACCCCCTAAATATGAGCTCACCTATTCAGTGTGAGTCCACCCCTTTGGTATGACCCCGCCCCTTTATCATTCAGTCTGAACCCGCCCCTCAGCCAGACCACGCCCCTTCAGTCTGACTCAACATTTTATTATGAGTTTACTTCCTGTTAGGTGGAGGAAAATGGTCGTCCGGCTCTGTTGGACCTTTCGTTGTCAGCAGCTTCTCTCTGATTGTTCAGACAAACTTTAACAACCAGAGAAGAAAACTTTTCTCATAGTTTCAGTTTAAAATCATCTTCAACTTTTTTGCTTTAACTCGTCATGATGAAGTAAATGGTAGTGGCTGTAGACCAATGATGCCATCTGCGTTGAGACTGATTCCACATAAGCCTCACTTTCACTATGCAGTTCTCCGGGTACAATCTCGATCTATGCCACAAAGAAAGTGCATGAACCACTGAGGAAGAGGAAGATGATAGTGCTTTTGTTTTCCACGGTAGCTATCAGTAGCTATGTCTCATAATAATTTGTTAGGTGGCCAACGGCTTTCTATCGTCTCATTGCTATTTGATAAATGTGAAACATTGCACAAGAAAATGTTTCCACTTTAAAATAATCTGTTTAAGTTTTATTAAATTATTTGGTTGAAACATTTTGGGTTATATTTTCACTTTTTTCATTTAATCACGTCTCTCTCAGGAGTTGTCCCTCTCAGATAGTCTTGGTGGTGTGGAGAGGTTTACCTGAGATCAGGTCTGGATGTGAACCTTTGCTCCGCCCACAGACACAGGTGAGCCTGACACCTGCTGATGATGTCACAACAGGTAGTGACACATGCACTGCAGTACTTTGAGGTACTTGTACTTCATTTGAGTATTTCTGCTACTTTATATTATACGGGAACTTTCTTTTACTTTGAGAACATTAATAATAATAATAATAATAATAATAATAATAATAATAATAATAATAATAATAATAATAATAATATTTATTTATAGAGCACTTTTCAAAACCAGAAAGTGTTTCACAAGGCAATAAAACAGGACAGATACTCATAAACTTTCCTTATATGCCATCAAACTTCTTTTCTATGTGTCTGAACCATTATCATTATCTGCTGTCCCTGTAATCCTAAAGATTCTGGAACAATTTGGTGGGATTTCTGGGTTTAAGCTAAATCTCCAGAAGAGTGAGCTTCTACCCGTGAACTCGTCTGCTGAAGAGATCCAAACTCACTCCTTCCATTTAAACAAATGATCATGGGACTTTGTTACCTGGGCATTTTCATCACCAAGTCATTCTATAACATCTTTTGCAAAAATTTCCTTCCCCATTTGAAAGGTGTAAGATAGATCTGCGTAGGTGGTCTACCCTCCCCTTGTCTCTGGCGGCTCATGTCGCTTTGATCAAGATGGTTGTTTTACTTACGTTCTCATACTTCTTTCAGCATATCCCAGAGTTCATAAGAAAAAACTTTTCAGACTCAACAAAATGATATCATCATTTTTATGGAACAACAAACCAGCCTGTATTAGGAGAACAGTTCTCCAACAAGACTGGTTTAGCCTTGCCCAACTTTATTCAATACTACTGGGCATGCAATATTGAGAAATTGCTTTATTGGGTTAAAGATGAGGTGACTGATAGATGCCCACTTTCGACATGGAGCTGCTTCTCACTGCGCTCTCTTTCATGTTCCAACATAGGTTTGCACTTGGTCTGATAGAGGCATCGTCTGTATCTTTGACCTTTTCAACAGTGAGGTTTTCCTGTCCTTGACTGAACTCTCACTGGCCACCGTTTTCTTTTTTCCCAGATCAGGCACTTTGTCCAGAGGCAGTTCCCTCTTGATCAAAGACATCTCATTTCAGTCATTCATAATTTAATATGCTCTCTAAATGTCTGATGTATCTGTGAACCATAAAAGAACACGGGAGGATGACTTGGGAATGGGATTGCAGGATGACAAATGGAAACACATTTTAAAACTGGTTCATTCTCCTTCCATCTGTTCAAGACATGGCGTTCTTCAGTGCAAGATCCTCATTACACAAATGCTAGATTGGCTAAAATATTCCCTGACATAATATAAGTGATGCCAGCTACAGATGTGAACAAGCGCCCGCCAATCATATCCATATGTCATGGGCCTGCCCAGGTTAAGAGACCTTTGGACTGAAATATTTGAAACCTATCAAAATGTTTTCCTGTAGATCCGAACCCCCTCACAGCTATATTTGGCTATTTTGTTTCTCCTCCCAGCCATAGCAGAAGTCTTACACTGCATTAAACTTGACAGGATCAGGTTCTCTTTAAAAAAAAAAAAAAAAAAAAAGTCTGTTCTGCCTGATGACACTGCCAGCAATAGTGACTCCGCCCCCTCTGTGTCTCCTAGACAACAGGCAGGAAGCTCCTGCCTCACCCCGCCCACAGTAAACATGGCAGCCGCAGACGGGGTCAAGGGTTGGGGCTCAGGTCCAGTCTGGGGGCACTGGGTTCTCTCTGGAGGGACCGGAAGGAGGAGGAAGACCAGGAGCTGACTGACTGCACCCCCCACACCACCACACTCAAGGGCACCCGAGTGACATCATCAAATGGAGACAATTACATCATCCTGTCACCTGTCGACCCCGGAGATCAGGTGAGTCTGAGGAGGTGGGGCCTGGAACCAGAACCTTTCCCCTGAACCAGAACCCTTAACCTGAGTTTTCTGTGTCAGGACACGTCTTATACTGTATGTATGTGCTGCATTCCTGTTCTCACTAAGAACCCTTAGTAAGAACCTTATGTACGTGCTGCATTCCTGTTCTCTTTAAGCTGTAGTTTTTCTTTTTCACACAATTTCTTGTTGCTCAGCAACATTCAGAGTGAAAACAGTCCGGTGTAAAACAATACAGACGCTGTGTTGTTTAAATGAGAAACATCCAGCAGTCCAGTTGGTGTAACAGATTATTGCATTTAAAGTCTGATAATAAAAACTCTGCAGCAGTTTATAAAACTCACAGACTGGATTTTACAACTCCGGGTAGTTATCACGCTGCAGTGAGACCAGCAGTTGAACCTGTCTGTGTCCATGGACCTCAGAGCATAGTATGAATGGAATCACGTGTGCAAGTCCACAGCTGTCCATGGAACACAGAAAGCATTAATTAGCCTTAAGAACACGACTTGGAACTTTTCACCTGAACTAGAACGTAACTGATAACCTTTGACCCAATTTAGAACCCGTCTAAGAAACTAATCTAACCTGGAGTCAGATCAGGTCATGTCAGAACTGAAAACATAAATTTGAACCTATCACTGAACCTAAAATATGACCCAGAACCTTATATAATGCTTTTGAGTTACAACACAATCTAGAACCTTTAAACTGTACTAGAACCCTGAGTCCAACACCGTCATCTTTTCTGAGAACCCTCAGTAAGAACCCTCAGTAAGAACCCTCAGTAAGAACCCTCAGTAAGAACCCTCAGTAAGAACCCTCAGTAAGAACCCTCAGTAAGAACCCTCAGTAAGAACCCTCAGTAAGAACCCTCAGTAAGAACCCTCAGTAAGAACCCTCACTGAGAACCCTGACTAAGAACCCTCAGTAAGAGCCCTCACTAAAACTCTCAGTAAGAACCCTCACTGAGAACCCTGACTAAGAGCCCTCAGTAAGAGCCCTCAGTAAGAGCCCTCAGTAAGAGCCCCCAGTAAGAGCCCCCAGTAAGAGCCCCCAGTAAGAGCCCCCAGTAAGAGCCCCCAGTAAGAGCCCCCAGTAAAAACCCTGACTAAGAACCCTCAGTAAGAACCCTAAGAGCCCTCACTAAAACTCTCAGTAAGAACCCTCACTGAGAACCCTGACTAAGAACCCTGACTAAGAACCCTGACTAAGAGCCCTCAGTAAGAGCCCTCAGTAAGAGCCCCCAGTAAGAGCCCCCAGTAAGAGCCCCCAGTAAGAGCCCCCAGTAAGAACCCTGAGGTTGCATAGAATGCTGAGAACAAACATTGTGAGTCATGATTTGACAGTAAAAACGTTCTCCTTGTCTTTTAGCTCCTTCAGCCGGTTTATCATGACAGGAACGGGACGATTGGTAAAGTGTCTATCCTGAATATTGATCATCTATTCTGAGTATTGATGAGTATATTGATTATAAACTGATAGAATGTGTATGTTGGTCCCCAGGTCGTCTGTACCAGACTCACCCCAGCAGGGGGCAGAACCTCCTCCATGACCCTCGTCCTGCATCGTCACAGCGACTGTTCACCAGCCACACCACCACCATGTCCCCGCCCCCTTCCTCAACCTCCTCCTCCTCAGTCCCACCCAGTAACTATGGAAACTACCAGAACTGCACCATCGTCCAATCACATCTGCCCTGCTCCAGCTACGGAACCTACGTCACCCTGGCACCCAAGACCCTCATCTTCCCTGTCTTTGTCCAGGTCAGAACCTAGAACCTCATGCAGTACCTTTACAACTAACCTAGAACCTCACCCAGAACCCTTACAGCTAACCTAGAGACCTCAACCAGAACCAATTCAAGACCCTAATCTTTGTCCTGGTCAGAG
>NC_089518.1:40656567-40681567 GCF_963924715.1 Thunnus thynnus
GGTTAGCTCCATGGTTTAACTCCCAAACCTGCAAATTAAAGCAAAAATCATGAACATATGAAAGGATTTGGCGTTCCAGCAAACTAGAAGAGTCTCACTTAGTCTGGCAAGATAGTGTTAAAACATATAGGAAGGCCCTCTGTAATGCCAGAGCCGCCTATTACTCAGCATTAATAGAAGAGAATAAAAACTGCCCTAGGTTCCTTTTCAGCACTTTGGCTGACAAAGAGTCATAACTCTATTGATCCATGTATTCCTATAGCTCTCAGTAGTAATGACTTTATGAGCTTCTTTAATGATAAAATTCTAACTATTAGAGACAAAATTAACCACCTCCTGCCCTCAACAGGCACCGTTCTCTCCCCAAACACAGGAACCTTAGAAACAACAGTAAATCCTGACATATATTTGGACTGTTTTTCTCCAGTAGACTTTCCTGAACTAACTTCAATGATTTGTTCATCTAAACCATCAACCTGTCTCTTAGATCCCATCCCAACTAGGCTGCTTAAGGAAGCCTTACCCTTAGTGAGCACTTCTTTACTAGATATGATCAATCTGTCTTTAGTAACAGGCTATGTACCACAGTCCTTTAAAGTAGCTGTAATTAAACCTCTTCTTAAGAAGCCTACTCTTGATTCAGGTGTTTTAGCCAATTATAGACCTATATCTAACCTTCCATTTCTATCCAAGATCCTTGAGAAAGCAGTCTCTAATCAGTTATGTGACTTTCTACATAACAATAGTTTATTTGAGGATTTTCAGTCAGGATTTAGAGGCATCATAGCACAGAGACAGCACTGGTGAAAGTCACAAATGACCTCCTAACAGCATCGGACAAAGGATTTGTCTCTATACTTGTCCTGTTAGATCTTAGTGCTGCATTCAACACAATTGACCATCAAATCCTTTTGCAGAGACTGGAACATTTAATTGGCATTAAAGGAACTGCATTAAGCTGGTTTAAGTCCTATTTATCAGACTGATTTCAGTTTGTACATGTTAATGATGAATCCTCCATGAAGGCAAAAGTTAGACACGGACTTCCACAAGATTCTGTACTTGGACCAATTCTATTCACCTTATATATGCTTCCTTTAGGTAATATTATTAGGAAACACTCCATAAATTTTCATTGTTATGCAGATGACACCCAATTATATTTATCAATGAAGCCTGATGAAACCAATCAGTTAAACAAACTCCAAACATGCCTTAACGACATAAAGACCTGGATGACCTGCAATTTTCTGCTACTAAACTCAGATAAAACTGAAGTTATTGTGTTTGGCCCTAAACACCTTAGAAACACATTATCTAATGATAAAGCTACTCTGGATGGCATTACCCTGGCCTCCAGCACCACCGTAAGGAATCTGGGAGTTATCTTTGATCAGGATATGTCCTTTAACTCCCACATAAATCAAATCTCAAGGACTGCCTTTTTTCACTTACGTAATATCACAAAAATCACATCCTGTCCCTAAAAGATGCAGAAAAACTAGTTCACACATTTGTTACTTCTAGGCTGGATTATTGCAATTCCTTATTATCAGGCTGCCCTAACAAGTCTCTAAAGACTCTCCAGCTGGTCCAGAATGCAGCTGCACGTGTTCTGACTAATTATTATTACTAGTCAAATTTCTATTATTATTATTGTTGTTGTTGTTGTTGTTATTATGCTTCTGTCTCTCCCTCCGTCTTTCTCTTTCAACCCAACCGGTCAAAGCAGATGGCCGCCCCCCTAGAGTCCAGTTCTGCTTGAGGTTTCTTCCCGTTAAAGGAGAGTTTTTCCTGCTGCTGCTCATGGAGGAATGTTGGGTCTCTGTAAATTAAAGAGTTTGGTCTCGACCTGCTCTATGTGTAAAGAGCCCCGAGACGACCTCTGTTGTTATTTGGCGCTTTATGAATAGAACTGAGTTGAATCAAATTTAACGTTTCAGACTTCAGGTTCAGTTTAAGTTCAGTTTTGGCTTCAGGTTAGATTTAGACATTTAGTTGTGATGAATAAAGTTAATGTGTGTGTGTGTGTGTGTGTGTGTCCGTGCGTGTGTGTGTGTGTGTGTGTCCTTGCGTGTGTTTGTGTCAGGTGACGGTGTTGATCTACACCGACCTGCTGCTGTTGACCAGAGAGGAAGAAGCTGGACGATGTAACGTCCTACAGAGTCCCCTGTACCTGAACTCACTGCAGCTCAGAGAGGGTCAGTACATGATGATGATGATGACGATGATGATAATACTGATACTGATGATGATGACGATGACACTGATACTGATACTGATACTGATGATGATGACAATGATAATGATGATAATAATGATGATGATGATGATGAAGATGATGATGCTAATAATGATGATGCTAATAATGATGATGCTAATGATGATGATGATAATGATGAAGATAATGATGATGATGATGATGATGAGGATGATAATGATAATGATGATAATGATAATGATGATGATAATGATGAAGATGATGATGATAATGATGAAGATAATGATGATGATGATGATGATGATAATGATGAAGATAATGATGATGATGAGGATGATAATGATAATGATGATGCTAATAATGATAATGATGATGATAATGATGAAGATGATGATGATAATGATGAAGATAATGATGATGATGAGGATGATAATGATGATAATGATGAAGATAATGATGATGATGATGATGAGGATGATAATGATAATGATGATGCTAATAATGATAATGATGATGATAATGATGAAGATGATGATGATAATGATGATGATGATGAGGATGATGATAATGAAGATGATGATAATGATGATGATGATGATAATGAAGATGAAGATGATGATAATGATGATAATGATGATAATGAAGATGAAGATGATGATAATGATGATAATGATGATGATGATGACAATGATGAAGATGAAGAAGATGATGATGATGATGAAGATGATAATAATGATGATGATGATGAAGATGATAATAATGATGATGATGATGATGATAATGATGAAGATGAAGATGATGATGATGATGAAGATGATAATAATGATGATGATGATGATGATAATGATGTTATTAATAACAGTATGTTATTTGTGTTGTTCAGTGTCGTCAGAGCCTCTCCACATCTACCTGCTGCAGAGCTCTCACAGCTGCTGCCGTTGTCTCTTCAGTCTGGAGGCTTTCAGCATCGAGCAGAAGGTCAGAGTCAGTCTCTGTCTCCATGACAACATCCAACAACAGCTGGTCGCCACAGAGTCCGGACACAACCAGCAGGTAAACAGCTGGTCACCTGTCTGTGCTGCATCTGTCTGTGCTAACTGACACATTTCCAATCAACGACATGGCTGTTTATATGTTTACATCTACTCTCCTCCTCCTCCTCCTCCTCCTCCTCCTCCTCCTCCTCCTCCTCCTCAGCTCTCAGACCTCCACTCAGACTTTGGCCTCCTCTCTCTCAGCCAGTCGGACCTCCTCTATCGGCCCTCCTCTCCTTACTCCTCCCTTTGTGACACTCTCAGACCTCCCTCCCCCTCTCTTTACCCCCCCAGCTCTCCCTTCTCCTCCTCTACTCCTCCTCCTCCCCCCTTCTCCTCCCTCCCTCCAACCGCCTCCTGTTCTCCTCCTGCCAAGACCTTCACCTCCTCCTTCTCCTCCCAGAGGAGTCCTGTCTGGAAGGAGAGAGGGGGGAGGGAGGAGGAGGAGGAGGAGCGGCAGCAGGGGGAGGGGGAGAGCGCTTCTGAAACATCCGAGAGTGTGGGAGGTTTTGGGGGGCGGGGCTTCCTGTTCAGCCCCGCCCACTTCATCATGAAAGAGGAGGAGGAGAGTGATGAAGAGGAGGGAGGGGGTGATGAGTTCAGCTCCTCCTACAGGCCTGCAGGTCAGTCTATTGTTTGAGAGTTAATAGTAACTGTGATGAAGAGTCAGAGATGATAAATGTCACAGTAACTGAAGCTCCTGTCTCTGTGTCAGTTCTGCGTCGGTCTCTCTCAGAGGGTTCACTGCTGCAGGAACCTCGCTCGCCACGCTTCCTGTCTGACAGCACCATCCACCGCCTCACCCATCTCACGACCTTTGACCCTGAAACAGGCCTCAACTCCCACCCCCCCTCACCCCACACACTGAGGAAACAGCTGACCAGAGAGGGCGGGTCTCTGCACCACATGCTGCTGCTACTCAATGGCTCCAAGGTAGAGTTTGGTACTGTAATAATTACACATAATGTAATAACTACACATAATGTAATAACTACACATAATGTAATAACTACACATAATGTAATAACTGAGCATTATGTAATAACTACACATAATGTAATAACTACACATAATGTAATAACTACACATAATGTAATAACTGAGCATTATGTAATAACTACACATAATGTAATAACTACACATAATGTAATAACTACACATAATGTAATAACTGAGCATTTTGTAATAACTACACATAATGTAATAACTGCACATAATGTAATAACTACACATAATGTAATAACTGAGCATTTTGTAATAACTACACATAATGTAATAATTACACATAATGTAATAACTACACATAATGTAATAACTACACATAATGTAATAACTGAGCATTTTGTAATAACTACACATAATGTAATAATTACACATAATGTAATAACTACACATAATGTAATAACTACACATAATGTAATAACTGAGCATTATGTAATAACTACACATAATGTAATAACTACACATAATGTAATAACTGAGCATTTTGTAATAACTACACATAATGTAATAACTACACATAATGTAATAACTGAGCATTTTGTAATAACTACACATAATGTAATAACTACACATAATGTAATAACTACACATAATTTAATAACTACACATAATGTAATAACTGAGCATTTTGTAATAACTACACATAATGTAATAATTACACATAATGTAATAACTACACATAATGTAATAACTACACATAATGTAATAACTGAGCATTATGTAATAACTACACATAATGTAATAACTACACATAATGTAATAACTACACATAATGTAATAACTGAGCATTTTGTAATAACTACACATAATGTAATAACTACACATAATGTAATAACTGAGCATTTTGTAATAACTACACATAATGTAATAACTACACATAATGTAATAACTGAGCATTTTGTAATAACTACACATAATGTAATAATTACACATAATGTAATAACTACACATAATGTAATAACTACACATAATGTAATAACTGAGCATTATGTAATAACTACACATAATGTAATAACTGAGCATTATGTAATAACTACACATAATGTAATAACTGAGCATTATGTAATAACTACACATAATGTAATAATTGCACATAATGTAATAACTGAGTATTATGTAATAACTGCACATAATGTAATAACTGAGTATTATGTAATAACTGCACATAATGTAATAACTGAGTATTATTTAATAACTACACATAATGTAATAATTGCACATAATGTAATAACTGAGCATTATGTAATAATTGCACATAATGTAATAACTGAGCATTATGTAATAATTGCACATAATGTAATAACTGAGCATTATGTAATAACTGTACATAATGTAATAACTGAGCATTATGTAATAACTACACAATGTAATAATTGCACATAATGTAATAACTGAGCATTATGTAATAACTACACATAATGTAATAACTGAGTATTATGTAATAACTACACATAATGTAATAACTGAGCATTATGTAATAACTACACATAATGTAATAATTGCACATAATGTAATAACTGAGTATTATGTAATAACTACACATAATGTAATAATTGCACATAGTGTAATAACTAAGCATTATGTAATAACTGCACATAATGTAATAACTGAGTATTATGTAATAACTGCACATAATGTAATAACTGAGTATTATGTAATAACTGCACATAATGTAATAACTGAGTATTATGTAATAACTACACATAATGTAATAACTGAGTATTATGTAATAACTACACATAATGTAATAACTACACATAATGTAATAACTACACATAATGTAATAACTGAGCATTATGTAATAACTACACATAATGTAATAATTGCACATAATGTAATAACTGAGTATTATGTAATAACTACACATAATGTAATAATTGCACATAGTGTAATAACTAAGCATTATGTAATAACTGCACATAATGTAATAACTGAGTATTATGTAATAACTGCACATAATGTAATAACTGAGTATTATGTAATAACTACACATAATGTAATAACTGAGTATTATTTAATAACTACACATAATGTAATAACTACACATAATGTAATAACTACACATAATGTAATAACTGAGCATTATGTAATAACTACACATAATGTAATAATTGCACATAATGTAATAACTGAGTATTATGTAATAACTACACATAATGTAATAACTACACATAATGTAATAACTGAGCATTATGTAATAACTACACATAATGTAATAACTACACATAATGTAATAACTGAGCATTTTGTAATAACTACACATAATGTAATAACTACACATAATGTAATAACTGAGCATTTTGTAATAACTACACATAATGTAATAACTACACATAATGTAATAACTACACATAATTTAATAACTACACATAATGTAATAACTGAGCATTTTGTAATAACTACACATAATGTAATAATTACACATAATGTAATAACTACACATAATGTAATAACTACACATAATGTAATAACTGAGCATTATGTAATAACTACACATAATGTAATAACTACACATAATGTAATAACTACACATAATGTAATAACTGAGCATTTTGTAATAACTACACATAATGTAATAACTACACATAATGTAATAACTGAGCATTTTGTAATAACTACACATAATGTAATAACTACACATAATGTAATAACTGAGCATTTTGTAATAACTACACATAATGTAATAATTACACATAATGTAATAACTACACATAATGTAATAACTACACATAATGTAATAACTGAGCATTATGTAATAACTACACATAATGTAATAACTGAGCATTATGTAATAACTACACATAATGTAATAACTGAGCATTATGTAATAACTACACATAATGTAATAATTGCACATAATGTAATAACTGAGTATTATGTAATAACTGCACATAATGTAATAACTGAGTATTATGTAATAACTGCACATAATGTAATAACTGAGTATTATTTAATAACTACACATAATGTAATAATTGCACATAATGTAATAACTGAGCATTATGTAATAATTGCACATAATGTAATAACTGAGCATTATGTAATAATTGCACATAATGTAATAACTGAGCATTATGTAATAACTGTACATAATGTAATAACTGAGCATTATGTAATAACTACACAATGTAATAATTGCACATAATGTAATAACTGAGCATTATGTAATAACTACACATAATGTAATAACTGAGTATTATGTAATAACTACACATAATGTAATAACTGAGCATTATGTAATAACTACACATAATGTAATAATTGCACATAATGTAATAACTGAGTATTATGTAATAACTACACATAATGTAATAATTGCACATAGTGTAATAACTAAGCATTATGTAATAACTGCACATAATGTAATAACTGAGTATTATGTAATAACTGCACATAATGTAATAACTGAGTATTATGTAATAACTGCACATAATGTAATAACTGAGTATTATGTAATAACTACACATAATGTAATAACTGAGTATTATGTAATAACTACACATAATGTAATAACTACACATAATGTAATAACTACACATAATGTAATAACTGAGCATTATGTAATAACTACACATAATGTAATAATTGCACATAATGTAATAACTGAGTATTATGTAATAACTACACATAATGTAATAATTGCACATAGTGTAATAACTAAGCATTATGTAATAACTGCACATAATGTAATAACTGAGTATTATGTAATAACTGCACATAATGTAATAACTGAGTATTATGTAATAACTACACATAATGTAATAACTGAGTATTATTTAATAACTACACATAATGTAATAACTACACATAATGTAATAACTACACATAATGTAATAACTACACATAATGTAATAACTGAGCATTATGTAATAACTACACATAATGTAATAATTGCACATAATGTAATAACTGAGTATTATGTAATAACTACACATAATGTAATAACTGAGTATTATTTAATAACTACACATAATGTAATAATTGCACATAATGTAATAACTGAGCATTATGTAATAACTACACATAATGTAATAACTGAGCATTATGTAATAACTACACATAATGTAATAACTGAGTATTATGTAATAACTACACATAATGTAATAACTACACATAATATAATAACTACACATAATGTAATAACTACACATAATGTAATAACTGAGCATTATGTAATAACTACACATAATGTAATAATTGCACATAATGTAATAACTGAGTATTATGTAATAACTACACAATGTAATAATTGCACATAGTGTAATAACTAAGCATTATGTAATAACTGCACATAATGTAATAACTGAGTATTATGTAATAACTGCACATAATGTAATAACTGAGTATTATGTAATAACTGCACATAATGTAATAACTGAGTATTATGTAATAACTACACATAATGTAATAACTGAGTATTATTTAATAACTACACATAATGTAATTACTGAGTATTATGTAATAACTACACATAATGTAATAACTACACATAATGTAATAACTGAGCATTATGTAATAACTGAGTATTATGTAATAACTGCACATAATGTAATAACTGAGTATTATGTAATAACTACACATAATGTAATAACTGAGTATTATTTAATAACTACACATAATGTAATTACTGAGTATTATGTAATAACTACACATAATGTAATAACTACACATAATGTAATAACTGAGCATTATGTAATAACTACACATAATGTAATAACTACACATAATGTAATAACTACACATAATGTAATAACTGAGCATTATGTAATAACTGAGTATTATGTAATAACTACACATAATGTAATAACTACACATAATGTAATAACTGCACATAATGTAATAACTGAGCATTATGTAATAACAACACATAATGTAATAATTGCACATAATGTAATAACTACACATAATGTAATAACTACACATAATGTAATAACTGAGCATTATGTAATAACTAAGCATTATGTAATAACTACACATACTTCACATTCACTTGTTTGTCTGATGGTAAAGTGTCTCCATTTTCCCCGATCTGATGAAATACTGATCTGATGCTTTATTGTAACACCTTTACTCTGACAGGTAGCTAAGCTAGTCAGCTAGCTAACAGTAGGAACAGTGCCGGACTTTGCAGTCGATTTGACACAGTGGCCAAACTGTGTAATTACAACCTTCAGGTCCAACAGGAGACCAGAAAGTATTTTTCCTGCACACAATCATGGGAGAAGGAGCAGCTATAAACTGCGAACTGACTCGTTTCACTGTCAAAATTTGAGCCATTTGGTCCGATAACATGTGGAAAGTCTAGAGGAGGTGCACGATTTAATTATTTTATCCATATTTTAGTTAGTGGAGGGCAAAGCTTGAAGTTAGCCGCCTCAGCATGTGGTTGGGAGGCGGGGTTAATGAAACACTAGCTTGCTCTATTGGCTGCACAGATGCGGCAGCTATGTGAAAGATCCATAATTTAATACCCGGAAATCAAACTTTTTTGACCTCATGAGCAACTGTCATAGGAATGAACAGAGCCTCTGATGCTGTATCCATTTCTCTATATACGTCCATGGTGACCACGTCATCTCAGAGAGGGACAAAGAAAGGAAGAGCCCCCCCCCTATCTTGATTTACTGCAGACCTGTACTTCAGTTTTTAATTTGGTAACAGTGAAAATAACACATAGTGTAAAAAGTAACCTATTACTCTTTACAGACAGTAATATTTACAGTAACTTATTACTTTCAAATGAAAGAAACTGGTAATGTGTAACATATTACATTTTCAAAGTAACTTGCCCAACACTGGTTCTTTCAGAAACAAGATGATGATGAGAAAGCTCTTCTGAAGACTGTTGAACAGGTTTTAATTAACAGTCTGTTGTTGTTTTGTCTGTTCAGGATTCAGAGTTCAGAAACCTTCAACTGAGGAAGAAGACCAAGAGTCTGTATGTACCATCTCTCTCTCTCTGAGTTTACCTGGGCGGTGATTTAAATATCAATAGATTCTTATACTGATGGAGCTCCACCCACTTTGTCTTCTTCAGGGCTTCAGACGTACGCAGCCGCCTGGCGTTTCTACAGCGACGGAAGAACAGCAACTGTCTCCATGGTAACAGTTTGGAGAAAGCTCTGAGAAATAACAGGTACACACACACACACACACACACACACACACACACACACACACACACACACATAAATGTTCATATTCGCAGCCTTGAAGGTTATAAACTAACAACATCTGTCACATCAGTTTGTTTTCTAGCTTTTTTTTTTACAATATTTGAACATTTGTCAGATTATAAAAACACAGTCAGGTTTCATCATCGTTAACAATGTTCAGGTCAGTGAACTTTATTGATTAACTGGTTTATCTGCTGTGATTTTCTGGGTTCAGATGGAAGCTTTTATTCACCCGTTGTCATGGTGAATCGTGGTATCGCACATCCATTGATGACTTTGTTAAAGCTGCTCTGTGAACAGACTCCAGCTGTGTCTGAGGCAGGGATGTCACTGATTAATGTAACTGATTAAAATATATGAGCTGATGATGCAGAATGTTGAGGGTCGGTCAGAAAATGTTCTGTAGATCTGCTCTTACTGTTTAATAAGATGTGTTGACCTGCCTGCTGTCCAAGGAAGAAGCAGTCGTTAGTGGCTCTAAAGCTCATGCTAACGCTAAACTAGCATCTTCATCAGGAACAGCCGTTCGGTTAACTGAGAGCGACACGCTGATATGATGTCAGCAAACTTTCTAACTTTACCAAAACTCATTTCTCAGTTTTCTGAACGTGTTCTTGGAATTTCATCTTTCAGGTGTTTTTCTGGATCCTCTTGTCACTGAATGTTTAGAATAGTTTTGGGACATTTTTAAGAAGCGGATGTGATTGGTTCCTTTCAGGTGGCTCATGTGCATGAATCCAGTATAAATGTGTTTTTATAGCGTTCAGTTGGAGCTGCAGTGTTTTGGTTGAGCAGCTCTGCTTCATGTAGATCATTTTATATCTGTGAGGTCAGTAACCTGAAACATATCGACTGTTGAAGGCTGCAGAACTTCTGATCATTTGTTAATTAATTGTCAGATATTGATCTGATGTCACTGATCTCCTCTAATGAAGCTGGAAGTTTCATCATAACGCTGCTGACGATATTACACGTCACTAATTAGCCTAATTAGCACTAATTACAGGAACACATTCAGACAGTGGTAGAAAGCTCAGGAAGAGCAACAGATGTTGTCTGTCCAGCACTGAACAGCAGAACAACATTATAATAGATTTATTAACTATATGAAGAATGAAACAAACCGATGAAGGTTTGAGAGATGCGACAGTTATCAGAACAGCTGCAATAATCAATAATCTGATCGGCAGGACATCGTCTGTAGTCTGATGTGCGCTTGTTTCGTGTTTCAGGCCGTCTGCGGTGGAGGTGCAGAGGTGGGCGGGGAGTCTGGAGGCTCTGCTGACCAATCAGTGTAAGACGCTACCTGCTGTTTTTTCTCTGTCCAACCAATCAGCAGCGAGGGGAGGAGTGATTGGCTGACTAGTCTACCTGCTTTCTTCTCATTGGTCAGATGGTCTTGCAGTTTTCCGCCACTTCCTGAGGTCAGAGTTCAGCGAGGAGAACCTGGACTTCTGGTTGGCTGTGGAAAGATTCAGGAGGACACGCCCCCTCAGCAAGATGGCCGCCAGAGCTGCAAAAATATACGATGAGTTCATCTCCACCACGGCGGCGAGACAGGTGCCTTTCTTTCTGTCTCTCTGTCCTCTGATTGGTCTGAAGGTTGGTCATGTGACATTTGTCTGTCTATAGGTCAACGTGGACTCGTCTGTCAGAGAGTCGACCAATCACAGCCTGCATCTCTGCGTTAGCCCCGCCTCCTTCCAGCTGGCCCAGCAGCAGGTTTTTGGCCTGATGGAGACGGACAGCTACCCACGATTCCTCAAGTCCCGCCTCTACGCTCAGCTGGCCAATCAGGGCACACCTACAGTCCCGGGCTCAGCCAATCAGAGCGGAGCAGTGTCTGCCGAGCCGGCCAACCAGAACGCGGCTGGGTCTGTGGCTTTAAGCCAACCGTGAATGAGGAGGAGGAGGAGGAGGAGGAGCCAATCAGAGGCTCCAACCAATGAAAAGACTATGGAGGTGCATTATGGGAAATGTAGGATGCAGTGTGTTTCTGTTTGATTTATAATCATCTGATAAACGTTTCAGAAAATATTATTATTATTATTATTATTATTATTATTATTATTATTATTATTATTATATCTTCAAATGTCCAAAACACATAAAGTCATTAAATCCTCACTTTTTAGAAACAGAATCCTTTTTGGCACATTTGCTTTAAGATCCCCTGCAAACATGTTTTAAGATGTTCGGTTCTGTATTCAGTCATGAAACTATTAGCAGCTCAGCGTCCTGCAGACTGTCAGTAACTGGATGAACCAGCAGGAGGCGCTGCAGCTCCATGACGACATGTTTCTGCTGCAGCCTGTTTGAGTTTGTTATAATCAGCTGATTCATGTTTTACAGAGTCATCAAGTCGTCACATTTAAAGACACAATCAGGTGATTTTTGGCACATTTGCTTAAAGATGTCAGATAATAATTATCTATAAATATGCAGATATGTTTCACTTATAAAACAGATTAATACAGAAACTAATACAGAAATAAGTGAATTATTGTTTATTTTTATTGATAATAAACAAGCTGACGACCAGATGATGGAACAAGAAACGACTTTTGTTTTAATTAACTTTTTAAATTAGTTAATTTTTTAACAGAATTTTTAACTGCAGTCAGTGAAGAATCTTCTTCTTCTTCTTATTATTATAGAGCAGGAGACTAGACTGTGATTAAGTGTCCTGACTGATTATATATATATTAATAATAAATGATGTCATTGTTGGACCTGCTTCTTCTTCTTCTGTGTTATTTGCAGCAGTTTGTTTTCCTCCATCTTTCATGTCAAATATCTTTAAAACATTTAAAAAGTAACAACAAGTTGATACGAGTTATATAATACTGATTATTATTGATTAGAATATTAAATGAGCTCTATGAAGAAGACATGAAGATTCTGTTAACGTTTACTTACAACAACATGTTTGATCAAACTAACGAGAACAACTCATTAAACATCTGGAGAATAAAGTTTATATTAAAACTAGTCGACAGTGAAAAGGATTGAAGGTGTTTTATTACAGACACACGAGACAAACGTTTCATACAGGAGACACTCAGTCCACCAGGAGGAGGAGGAGGAGAAGGAGGAGGAGAAGGAGGAGAAGAAGGAGGAGAAGGAGAAGAAGGAGGAGGAGGAGGAGGAGAAGAAGAAGGAGGAGAAGGAGGAGGAGGAGGAGGAGAATGAGAAGGAGGAGGAGGAGGAGAAGGAGGAGAAGAAGGAGAAGAAGGAGGAGAAGGAGGAGGAGAAGGAGGAGAAGGAGAAGAAGGAGAAGAAGGAGGAGGAGGAGAAGGAGGAGAAGAAGGAGAAGAAGGAGGAGGAGGAGGAGAAGGTGTGTTCAGCCGGCCAGGATGTGCTTGACAAACTCGGTGTAGTTGATGAGTCCGTTGGCGTCCTCCTGTCCCACCATCAGCCGGTCCACCTCGTTCTCCGTCATCTTCTCTCCCAGCGTGGCGAGGACGTGGCGGAGCTCCGCCCCCATCACCGTGCCGTTCCCCTCCTTGTCGAAGACCCTCAGCCCCTCCACGAAGTCCTCGAAGGTGCCCTGCTCCTTGGAGCGCGCCACGTGCTGCAGCATGGGCAGGAAGGTGTCGAAGTCCAGCAGCTTGGAGTGCATCTCCTCCGCCTTCGGCCTCCCCAGCAGCTTCAGCACCTCGCCGTTGGTGGGGTTGTGTCCGAGCGCTCGCAGCACGTCTCCGCACTGAGCGAAGGTGATCTTCATCTCGCCGGCGGGCGTCTCGTCGAACAGCGTGAAAGCGTCACGGAACTCCTCGATCTGGTCGGCGGAGAACTCCACCACGATGCTCTTCAGGTCCACCTCCGGCGGTTTAGGCTCAGGCTCGGCCGGTTTGGGGGGAGGGGGAGGTTCCTCCTTCTTCGCCTCCTCCTTCTTCGCCTCCTCCTTCTTCACCTCCACCTTCTTCACCTCCGGCTTCTTTGCCTCCACTTTCTTGGGAGCCATGCCGCTGCAGAGCGTGAGGTCAGACGGAGGGAGGCGAGGACGACGGCGCTTTATAACAGCCAGAGGCGGAGCGACAGAGAAAGCAGCCGACCAAAGATGGAAGAAACCCGGAATAGAAACACTCGACCAGAAGAAGAAGAAGATAAGAAGAACCTGCTGGAGCGAAGCTGTCAGCCGGTCGCTGCGTTACATCAGCTGACAAACCAAGAAACCTCCAAACAACAGAAACACAACAACAGTTTAAAGAGAAACGTTGTAGATCTGTGATCTTCTGCTGATTGATGATTATGATTATTAACAGTCTCTGATTCTCACATTGATCACTTTTCTGTTCCCGGAGTGACTCACAATAGTTTAGTGTATGTATATACTATACTATTATAGTATAACTATACTATATGTATATATGTATGTATAGTTATAGTATAGTTACTATAGTGTATAGTATAGTTACTATAGTGTATAGTATAGTTACTATACTATACACTATAGTAACTATACTATACTATAGTGTATAGTATAGTATAGTTACTATAGTTTATAGTATAGTATAGTTACTATAGTGTATAGTTATAGTATAGTTACTATAGTTTATAGTATAGTATAGTTACTATAGTTTATAGTATAGTATAGTTACTATAGTGTATAGTTATAGTATAGTTACTATAGTTTATAGTATAGTATAGTTACTATAGTTTATAGTATAGTATAGTTACTATAGTGTATAGTTATAGTATAGTTACTATAGTTTATAGTATAGTATAGTTACTATAGTGTATAGTATAGTATAGTTACTATAGTGTATAGTTATAGTATAGTTACTATAGTGTATAGTATAGTATAGTTACTATAGTGTATAGTATAGTATAGTTACTATAGTGTATAGTTATAGTATAGTTACTATAGTGTATAGTATAGTATAGTTACTATAGTGTATAGTTATAGTATAGTTACTATAGTGTATAGTTATAGTATAGTTACTATAGTGTATAGTATAGTATAGTTACTATAGTGTATAGTATAGTATAGTTACTATAGTGTATAGTTATAGTATAGTTACTATAGTTTATAGTATAGTATAGTTACTATAGTTTATAGTATAGTATAGTTACTATAGTGTATAGTTATAGTATAGTTACTATAGTTTATAGTATAGTATAGTTACTATAGTGTATAGTATAGTATAGTTACTATAGTGTATAGTATAGTATAGTTACTATAGTGTATAGTTATAGTATAGTTACTATAGTGTATAGTATAGTATAGTTACTATAGTGTATAGTATAGTATAGTTACTATAGTGTATAGTATAGTATAGTTACTATAGTTTATAGAAACACTGTAGAGTTCTGGGCTCATTCTGACTCGTATTCAGTAACAGTGATTGAAATGATGAAGGCTGATATTTTGACCTTAATAATGATAATTATATATCCTGGTTGTGTCAAACAGTGTAAAACCTAAACAATAAACTTTCTCTGCTCTCTGAAAGCTTCATTAAGAATTAATCAGCTGTTTATAAATGACTGATGAAAAATACATTTGATATTTTATCATCTGCTGAAGCTGAGAAATGTTCTCGACACATAAATATTATGAATTTAGTTATAACGTCAGTAGATTCTTGATGAGCAGCTCAGACACAAAGATTTAAACACCTTTTTACTGATCAATATGCATCTGAACATGATTCTCATCAATTAAATCATCTATCAGTGTCGATCCAGGATTATATTAGATCTTCATAGTAATATTTCATGTGTTTACTGTTGTAGAGATGCTGCTCATTTATTCCTCTTCCTCCGTCTGCCTGTCTTTGCTCCTAGCTGCCTCCCTGCTAACCGGCTAACATTAGCTAGCCAGCTAACATTAGCTAGCCAGCTAGCCAGGAGGAATAAAACAACCCAACTGTCCTGTTAAATGGCAAAAAGCAAGAAACCCCAGCAGTAGAAAAACTTCTCCACTGTTAACCTGCACAGCAGCTGGTTTACACCTTCATTTACAATGAGCAACCTATATTAATTATATTAATACAAGCTGCCACTTTTTACCAAAAATGAACAGAAGTACATCATCAATAACCAAAACTAAAGAGACCAGCCAGGAAGCCTTTCAAATAAGAAAATACCAAAAAACAAACTAAAAGATCCCCAAAAGAAAAACTAACTAACAGAAACATCAGAGCTCCTCCTAATAATGAACACAATATTAATAACTTAACATTTACAACCATGAGGACTTCCTGTATGTTTTAACACTATCTTGCCAGACTAAGTGAGATTCTTCTAGTTTGCTGGAACACCAAATCCTTTCAAAGGTTCGTGGTTTGCTTTAATTTGCAGGTTTGTGAGTTAAACCATGGAGCTAACCTCTCATGTTTTATTATCTTCCTTTTTTTAAGGGTTGATGGAGTCGAGTGTTATTCGTAATGAGCCTGCAGCTCTATCAACAAGATTATCAGTTAGATTATCAGACTAAGAACAAGACTTTCTAATGAGTTATAATGAAGTTCAGGTCTAGAGTTGATAATGAGGCTGCGACTCCTCCTCCTCGGCCAGTGTCTGGAGGAATGTGAGTATTAATATGACTGGGAGGACTGGATTCATTTAGACTGACATGTTCTTCATGACACAGCCAGGTTTCAGTAAGACAATCAATCAATATGATGATCTGAGATTAGATCGTTTACTAATACGGCTTTAGATGACGGAGATCTAATGTTCAAGAGTCCACATTTACTTCTGGAGAAGAGGTTTAATTCTGCATGAGCGGCGTTGAGGGGACGGACGCTGTTCTCTGAACAGGAACTGCACTAGTTAACGCAAAGTCAAAAAATCTCCACAGTATTTGCGAAAACTCTAATTTAACTAAATTACAGCAACTTTTCTGCATGAAACGTCTGAACCAGCAGCTTCTTGTGGTTTGGACCAATCATGGCGTTTGGTGTGGCGGCAACTGACGTCATTCAGGTGGAAGATGGACGAGTCTCATCTGCCAACAAACACGATGCCATAGACGAGCAAAACTGTTCCCAAATGTTCCCAAATGTTCCCAAATGTTCCCAAATGTTCCCAGATGTTCCCAAATGTTCCCAAATGTTCCCAGATGAGGTTTGATTCAGTGAGTCAGGAGACATAATCTGCCTCAAACATAAACATCAAACTAGATTTATTTTAATAACATTATTGATGATTTTATTTGCTGCTGATGTTGAGCTGAAAGTTTATTTAATAAAGGTTATAAATGGAACTCAAGTACAGTATTTTCTGTTTTATAGAACGTTGAGTCCTCATGGTTCTCATGTTCAGCTGAAATATAGTTGTTTCTGTGATCTGCAGGAAGTCGTTACATATAAAGAATCACTTTATTTTACTTTGCTTGTAATTTTTCCCAATTCCTGCAATTTTACTGCAAAAAGAGACATAAAACATCACAAATTGTATCACTTAAAAATCAAACATTTTTGGACCCAATAAAACACAAAAATTGAAATCCTGAAGAGAGTTTCTTCTTCTTCTTCTTCTTCTTCTTCTTCTTCTTCTTCTTCTTCTTCTTCTTCTTCTCTCTTTGGGTTATATGTGTTTATCTCCTGAGGTGACGTCAGATATGGAAACTATGTGTGTGTGTCGTTAACATTCCCTGCTGTGATAAGGACACTGATTACCCATGATGCTCTGAGTGTCCTTCAGCCTTTAAATAACGCAACATGACCCCCCCACCCCCCCACCGGCACAGGACCAAAGCCAGATTAGATTGAACTGGCCCTTTACAATCTGTATATGAATTTATAAATATACATTCATATACACATAGTGTGTCTGTGTGTATATATATATATATATATATATATACTTATATTATATATAAAGTGTCTGAGTGATGATGATCATTACTATTAACTAACAACCAGTATTAAATATTATTAGGTTCCCTTCTTTTCATACATACATCTTCTTAACTTGGTCATTTTTTACAAACATGATACAGTCTGTAAAGACGTCTGTCAGACACTTAATCCTCTAGAATGAAATTAAAACCTTGTGATCTAAAGTTTAGATATTACTCCGTTTACACATGTTAAATTAAATTTGAAGAACAGACTGACACTCCATAATAATTATGCATATAAGACACTAATTTCTAAATGTTATGACTATTATGGCATGATGACAGTATCATATTACAGTACAGTCGGCCTACGAGGCAACTCCGATTTATGATGTTTATTCTTTTAATGGTCTAAATAAAAGCACACACAAAGGTGGGGGGTAATACTGCTGTATTACCTGTAACTGCTGTATTACCTGTAACTGCTGTATTACCTGTAACTGCTGTATTACCTGTAACTGTAACTGCTGTATTACCTGTAACTGCTGTATTACCTGTAACTGTAACTGCTGTATTACCTGTACCTGTAACTGCTGTATTACCTGTAACTGTAACTGCTGTATTACCTGTAACTGCTGTATTACCTGTACCTGTAACTGCTGTATTACCTGTAACTGTAATTGCTGTATTACCTGTAACTGTAATTGCTGTATTACCTGTAACTGTAACTGCTGTATTACCTGTAACTGCTGTATTACCTGTACCTGTAACTGCTGTATTACCTGTAACTGCTGTATTACCTGTAACTGCTGTATCACCTGTAACTGCTGTATTACCTGTAACTGTAACTGCTGTATTACCTGTAACTGTAACTGCTGTATTACCTGTAACTGCTGTATTACCTGTAACTGTAACTGCTGTATTACCTGTAACTGTAATTGCTGTATTACCTGTAACTGCTGTATTACCTGTAACTGTAACTGCTGTATTACCTGTAACTGCTGTATTACCTGTAACTGCTGTATTACCTGTAACTGTAACTGCTGTATTACCTGTAACTGTAACTGCTGTATTACCTGTAACTGCTGTATTACCTGTAACTGTAACTGCTGTATTACCTGTAACTGCTGTATTACCTGTAACTGTAACTGCTGTATTACCTGTAACTGTAACTGCTGTATTACCTGTAACTGCTGTATTACCTGTAACTGTAACTGCTGTATTACCTGTAACTGCTGTATTACCTGTAACTGTAACTGCTGTATTACCTGTAACTGCTGTATTACCTGTAACTGTAACTGCTGTATTACCTGTAACTGCTGTATTACCTGTAACTGCTGTATTACCTGTAACTGCTGTATCACCTGTAACTGCTGTATTACCTGTAACTGTAACTGCTGTATTACCTGTAACTGTAACTGCTGTATTACCTGTAACTGCTGTATTACCTGTAACTGCTGTATTACCTGTAACTGTAACTGCTGTATTACCTGTAACTGCTGTATTACCTGTAACTGTAACTGCTGTATTACCTGTAACTGTAACTGCTGTATTACCTGTAACTGCTGTATTACCTGTAACTGCTGTATTACCTGTAACTGTAACTGCTGTATTACCTGTAACTGCTGTATTACCTGTAACTGTAACTGCTGTATTACCTGTAACTGCTGTATTACCTGTAACTGTAACTGCTGTATTACCTGTAACTGCTGTATTACCTGTAACTGCTGTATCACCTGTAACTGCTGTATTACCTGTAACTGTAACTGCTGTATTACCTGTAACTGTAACTGCTGTATTACCTGTAACTGCTGTATTACCTGTAACTGCTGTATTACCTGTAACTGCTGTATCACCTGTAACTGCTGTATTACCTGTAACTGTAACTGCTGTATTACCTGTAACTGTAACTGCTGTATTACCTGTAACTGCTGTATTACCTGTAACTGCTGTATCACCTGTAACTGCTGTATTACCTGTAACTGCTGTATCACCTGTAACTGCTGTATTACCTGTAACTGCTGTATCACCTGTAACTGCTGTATTACCTGTAACTGTAACTGCTGTATTACCTGTAACTGTAACTGCTGTATTACCTGTAACTGCTGTATTACCTGTAACTGCTGTATCACCTGTAACTGCTGTATTACCTGTAACTGCTGTATTACCTGTAACTGCTGTATCACCTGTAACTGCTGTATTACCTGTAACTGTAACTGCTGTATTACCTGTAACTGTAACTGCTGTATTACCTGTAACTGCTGTATTACCTGTAACTGCTGTATCACCTGTAACTGCTGTATTACCTGTAACTGTAACTGCTGTATTACCTGTAACTGTAACTGCTGTATTACCTGTAACTGCTGTATTACCTGTAACTGCTGTATTACCTGTAACTGCTGTATCACCTGTAACTGCTGTATTACCTGTAACTGCTGTATCACCTGTAACTGCTGTATTACCTGTAACTGTAACTGCTGTATTACCTGTAACTGCTGTATTACCTGTAACTGCTGTATTAACTGTAACTGCTGTATTACCTGTAACTGCTGTATTACCTGTAACTGCTGTATCACCTGTAACTGCTGTATTACCTGTAACTGTAACTGCTGTATTACCTGTAACTGCTGTATTACCTGTAACTGTAACTGCTGTATTACCTGTAACTGCTGTATCACCTGTAACTGCTGTATTACCTGTAACTGTAACTGCTGTATTACCTGTAACTGCTGTATTAACTGTAACTGCTGTATTACCTGTAACTGCTGTATTACCTGTAACTGCTGTATCACCTGTAACTGCTGTATTACCTGTAACTGTAACTGCTGTATTACCTGTAACTGTAACTGCTGTATTACCTGTAACTGCTGTATCACCTGTAACTGCTGTATTACCTGTAACTGCTGTATCACCTGTAACTGCTGTATTACCTGTAACTGTAACTGCTGTATCACCTGTAACTGCTGTATTACCTGTAACTGTAACTGCTGTATTACCTGTAACTGCTGTATTACCTGTAACTGCTGTATTAACTGTAACTGCTGTATTACCTGTAACTGCTGTATCACCTGTAACTGCTGTATTACCTGTAACTGTAACTGCTGTATTACCTGTAACTGTAACTGCTGTATTACCTGTAACTGCTGTATTACCTGTAACTGCTGTATTAACTGTAACTGCTGTATTACCTGTAACTGCTGTATTACCTGTAACTGCTGTATCACCTGTAACTGCTGTATTACCTGTAACTGTAACTGCTGTATTACCTGTAACTGTAACTGCTGTATTACCTGTAACTGCTGTATCACCTGTAACTGCTGTATTACCTGTAACTGCTGTATCACCTGTAACTGCTGTATTACCTGTAACTGTAACTGCTGTATTACCTGTAACTGCTGTATTACCTGTAACTGCTGTATTAACTGTAACTGCTGTATTACCTGTAACTGCTGTATCACCTGTAACTGCTGTATTACCTGTAACTGTAACTGCTGTATTACCTGTAACTGTAACTGCTGTATTACCTGTAACTGCTGTATTACCCGTAACTGCTGTATTACCTGTAACTGTAACTGCTGTATTACCTGTAACTGCTGTATTACCTGTAACTGCTGTATCACCTGTAACTGCTGTATTACCTGTAACTGTAACTGCTGTATTACCTGTAACTGCTGTATCACCTGTAACTGCTGTATTACCTGTAACTGCTGTATTACCTGTAACTGTAACTGCTGTATCACCTGTAACTGCTGTATTACCTGTAACTGTAACTGCTGTATCACCTGTAACTGCTGTATTACCTGTAACTGTAACTGCTGTATCACCTGTAACTGTAACTGCTGTATTACCTGTAACTGCTGTATTACCTGTAACTGTAACTGCTGTATCACCTGTAACTGCTGTATTACCTGTAACTGTAACTGCTGTATCACCTGTAACTGCTGTATTACCTGTAACTGTAACTGCTGTATTACCTGTAACTGTAACTGCTGTATCACCTGTAACTGCTGTATCACCTGTAACTGTAACTGCTGTATTACCTGTAACTGCTGTATCACCTGTAACTGCTGTATCACCTGTAACTGCTGTATTACCTGTAACTGTAACTGCTGTATTACCTGTAACTGCTGTATCACATGTAACTGCTGTATTACCTGTAACTGTAACTGCTGTATTACCTGTAACTGCTGTATTACCTGTAACTGTAACTGCTGTATCACCTGTAACTGCTGTATCACCTGTAACTGTAACTGCTGTATTACCTGTAACTGCTGTATCACCTGTAACTGCTGTATTACCTGTAACTGTAACTGCTGTATTACCTGTAACTGCTGTATCACCTGTAACTGCTGTATTACCTGTAACTGCTGTATCACCTGTAACTGCTGTATTACCTGTAACTGTAACTGCTGTATTACTTGTAACTGCTGTATTACCTGTAACTGTAACTGCTGTATTACCTGTAACTGCTGTATTACCTGTAACTGTAACTGCTGTATTACCTGTAACTGCTGTATTACCTGTAACTGTAACTGCTGTATTACCTGTAACTGCTGTATTACCTGTAACTGTAACTGCTGTATCACCTGTAACTGCTGTATTACCTGTAACTGTAACTGCTGTATCACCTGTAACTGCTGTATCACCTGTAACTGTAACTGCTGTATTACCTGTAACTGCTGTATCACCTGTAACTGCTGTATTACCTGTAACTGTAACTGCTGTATTACCTGTAACTGCTGTATCACCTGTAACTGCTGTATTACCTGTAACTGTAACTGCTGTATTACCTGTAACTGCTGTATCACCTGTAACTGCTGTATTACCTGTAACTGTAACTGCTGTATCACCTGTAACTGTAACTGCTGTATTACCTGTAACTGCTGTATTACCTGTAACTGTAACTGCTGTATTACCTGTAACTGTAACTGCTGTATCACCTGTAACTGCTGTATTACCTGTAACTGTAACTGCTGTATCACCTGTAACTGCTGTATCACCTGTAACTGTAACTGCTGTATTACCTGTAACTGCTGTATCACCTGTAACTGTAACTGCTGTATTACCTGTAACTGCTGTATCACATGTAACTGCTGTATTACCTGTAACTGTAACTGCTGTATCACCTGTAACTGCTGTATCACCTGTAACTGTAACTGCTGTATTACCTGTAACTGCTGTATCACCTGTAACTGTAACTGCTGTATTACCTGTAACTGTAACTGCTGTATTACCTGTAACTGCTGTATTAACTGTAACTGCTGTATTACCTGTAACTGCTGTATTACCTGTAACTGCTGTATTACCTGTAACTGCTGTATCACCTGTAACTGTAACTGCTGTATTACCTGTAACTGCTGTATTACCTGTAACTGCTGTATCACCTGTAACTGTAACTGCTGTATCACCTGTAACTGTAACTGCTGTATTACCTGTAACTGCTGTATTACCTGTAACTGCTGTATCACCTGTAACTGTAACTGCTGTATCACCTGTAACTGTAACTGCTGTATTACCTGTAACTGCTGTATTACCTGTAACTGTAACTGCTGTATCACCTGTAACTGTAACTGCTGTATTACCTGTAACTGCTGTATTACCTGTAGCAGGCAGCAGAAACCTGATGATGCAGAGGAGGAGGAGGAACCATCATGGAGGGACAAGCCCCTACACGGCATGTACCACCGACAGATAGAAGAAGTGGCTGATATCAAGAAATCCTACCAGTGGCTGGAAAAGGCTGGACTGAAGGACAGCACAGAAGCACTGATCATGGCAGCACAAGAACAAATGCTCAGTACAAGATCAATAGAGGCGGGGATCTACCACACCAGACAGGACCCCAGGTGCAGGCTGTGCAAAGATGCTCCTGAGACAGTTCAGCACATAATAGCAGTAAGATGCAGGCAGGAACAGCGTACATGGAACGCCATAACCAAGTGGCTGGCATAGTGTACAGGAACATCTGCACTGAGTATGGGCTGGAGGTCCCAAGGTCACAATGGAAGACACCTCTTAAGGTGGTTGAGAAAGACCAAGCCAAGATTCTGTGGGACTTCCAGATCCAGACTGACAAACTGGTGATGGCTAGCCAACCGGACATCGTGTTGATCGACAAACAACAGAAGAAGGCAGCGGTGATAGACGTAGCGATCCCAAGCGACAGCAACATCAAGAAGAAGGAACACGAGAAGATCGAAAAATACCAAGAAGAGGAGCTAGAAAAGATGTGGGGAGTGAAGGCAACAGTGGTGCCATTGGTAATGGGAGCACTGGGGGCTGTGACCCACAAACTGGGAGAGTGGCTCCAGCAGATTCCAGGTACAACATCTGAGGTCTCTGTCCAGAAGAGCCCAGTCCTAGGAACAGCTGAGATACTGCACAGATCCCTCAAACTCCCAGAACTCTGGTAGAGGACCCGAGCTTGAGGAAGACACACCACCACCCCCCCATGGGAGGGGGGTGAGAGGGAGATTTATATATATATATATATATATATATATATATACACACACACAGGTGTAGAGGCAGCTGTATTGTACTGGACACAACTCTGCCCTCTGCTGGTCAGCAGCTGCTGCTGCAGGTTGAACATTTTCCTGTTTTTGATGCGCTTGACAGCTAACATGAAGGCAGCAGCAGATCCATCTGTCCCCGGTCCTGGCTTCAAATCCAACGAGATCATCAGCAGAGCAGGTTCTTCCCGTCCTTGCTGTGCTGGAGGTTGAAGCTTCCATCTCTCTCCTCATCCTCTCCCCCACTGACACCCTGA
>NC_089518.1:40686567-40729067 GCF_963924715.1 Thunnus thynnus
GCTGCAGATATTATTAAGGAGTTTAACTCTGATGGAGCTGCAGCCAACATCTCTGGACGTGGGAGGAAAACTGTTTTGAATGGTGGAGAAAGAACCAAAGAAAACTTACAATACAGATCCAAGCTGATCTTCAAGTTCAAGGTACAACAGTTTCACTGTCTGAATGAAACCGGGCTCCGTGGTAGAAGACCCAGGAAGACCCCACTTCTAAGAGGGAGACGCAACAAAGCCAGACTGGACTTCACCAAAATGCATGTCGAAATGCCACAGTCCTTCTGGGAGAATGTGCTTTGGACAGATGAAACTAAATTAGAGTTTTTTGGTAAATCACACCAACCCAGATGTTTTCAGAAGAAAAGATGAAGCCGTCAAAGAAAAGAACACCATGCCTATCTTGAAACACGGATAATGTGTTAATATGTTAAGTTGTAAATCAAAAGCAAACTTTCAGTTATATTCAATGTGAAATAAAGAATGATGGATCCCAGATACTTCTCTCTCATACACACTTTATATATATATATAGTCCTGATCATGAAGGAACCCCAGAAGGCAGACCAACCTGTGCACCGCCTGGATTGACTACAAGAAAGCCTATGACTCAATGCCACACACATGGATACTGGAATGCTTGGAAATGTACAACATCAACAGGACACTAACAGCCTTCATCAAGAACTCAATGGAAGAGTGGCTACGGGTACCGGTTCTGAAGTGGAACAACCATCAGTCACCTCCTCTACATGGATGACATCAAGCTGTATGCCAGGAATGAGCGAGACATCGACTCACTGATCCACATCACCAGGATCTACAGCAACGACATCGGAAGGTCATTCAGACTAGAAGTGTGGTCGGATGGTATCAAAGAGAGGGAAGGTGATCAGGGGGGGGTTGAACTACCAGAAGGCAGCATTGCAGATGTTCAGGACAGCTACAAATACCTTGGCATCCTGCAGGCAAATGGGAACCATGAGGAGGCCACAAGGAAGTCAGCCACAGCCAAATACCTACACAGAGTAAGGCAGGTCCTGAAAAGTCGGCTGAATGGGAAGAACAAGATACGGGCCATCAACACGTACGCCCTGCCAGTCATCAGATACCCCGCTGGTATAATAAGCTGGCCAAAGGAGGAGATAGAGGCCGCTGATATCAAGACAAGAAAGCACCTCACAATGCATGGAGGGTTTCATCCCAAGTCCAGCACCCTGAGACTGTACACTAAGTGGAACGAGGGAGGACGAGGACTGGTGAGCGTCAGAGCCACTGTCCAGGACTAAACAACCAACATCCAGGAATACATCAGGAAGATGGTCCCCAAAGATGAACTGCTAAGCGAATACCTCAGGCAGTAGAAACCCGATGATGCAGAGGAGGAGGAGGAACCATCATGGAGGGACAAGCCCCTACACGGCATGTACCACAGACAGATAGAAGAAGTGGCTGATATCAAGAAATCCTACCAGTAGCTGGAAAAGGCTGGACTGAAGGACAGCACAGAAGCACTGATCATGGCAGCACAAGAACAGGCACTCAGTACAAGATCAATAGAGGCGGGGATCTACCACACCAGACAGGACCCCAGGTGCAGGCTGTGCAAAGATGCTCCTGAGACAGTTCAGCACATAATAGCAGTAAGATGCAGGCAGGAACAGCGTACATGGAACGCCATAACCAAGTGGCTGGCATAGTGTACAGGAACATCTGCACTGAGTATGGGCTGGAGGTCCCAAGGTCACAATGGAAGACACCTCTTAAGGTGGTTGAGAAAGACCAAGCCAAGATCCTGTGGGACTTCCAGATCCAGACTGACAAACTGGTGATGGCTAACCAACCGGACATCGTGTTGATCGACAAACAACAGAAGAAGCCAGTGGTGATAGACGTAGCGATCCTAAACGACAGCAACATCAAGAAGAAGGAACACGAGAAGATCGAAAAATACCAAGAGGAGCTAGAAAAGATGTGGGGAGTGAAGGCAACAGTGGTGCCAGTGGTAATTGGAGCACTGGGGGCTGTGACCCACAAACTGGGAGAGTGGCTCCAGCAGATTCCGGATACAACATCTGAGGTCTCTGTCCAGAAGAGCCCAGTCCTAGGAACAGCTAAGATACTGCACAGAACCCTCAAACTCCCAGAACTCTGGTAGAGGACCCGAGCTTAAGGAAGACACACCACCACCCCCCCATGGGAGGGGGGTGAGAGAGAGATTTTTTTTTAATATATATATATATATATATATATATATATATTACGTCAGTTTCAAATTAATACTGAGAAAAGTTTTTTTTTAAAAAAAAGATGGAAGGGAACCAATATTTTCACCATGTCTGTATGTTCTTGTGTTCATGTATGTTCCTGTGGTCGTGTATGTACTTGTGGTCATGTATGTTCTTGTGTTCATGTATGTTCTTGTGTTCATGTATGTATTTGTGGTCGTGTATGTACTTGTGGTCATGTATGTTCTTGTGTTCATGTATGTTCTTGTGGTCATGTATGTACTTGTGGCCATGTATGTATTTGTGGTCGTGTATGTTCTTGTGGTCATGTATGTTCTTGTGGTCGTGTATGTTCTTGTGGTCATGTATGTTCTTGTGGTCATGTATGTATTTGTGGTCGTGTATGTTCTTGTGGTCATGTATGTTCCTGTGGTCATGTATGTACTTGTGTTCATGTATGTTCTTGTGGTCATGTATGTTCTTGTGGTCATGTATGTACTTGTGGTCATGTATGTATTTGTGGTCGTGTATGTTCTTGTGGTCATGTATGTTCCTGTGGTCATGTATGTACTTGTGTTCATGTATGTTCTTGTGGTCATGTATGTTCTTGTGGTCATGTATGTTCCTGTGGTCATGTATGTACTTGTGTTCATGTATGTTCTTGTGGTCATGTATGTTCTTGTGGTCATGTATGTACTTGTGGTCATGTATGTACTTGTGGTCATGTATGTACTTGTGTTCATGTATGTTCTTGTGGTCATGTATGTACTTGTGTTCATGTATGTACTTGTGGTCACGTATGTACTTGTGTTCATGTATGTTCTTGTGGTCATGTATGTGTCCAGCTCCAGGTCGGGGGTCCTGGAGTTCAGATGAAGAGTCCAGGTTGAAGCAGGCTGTGAAGGCTCACCTGGAGGTCCTGGTCCAGCAGAGTCCTGAAGGTCCTAGTCTGAGTAGAGACCAGCTGTGTAACAACCTGCCCTGGAAGGAGATCAGCCGGCAGGTGGAGACTAGATCCTGGACCCAGTGTCGCATCAAGTGGTGAGTGATCCTGAACCTGAACTCTGGTCCCAAACCCTGTACTTAAGTCCTGGACTCTGTACTACAGTCCAGGACCCTGAACTTGATATATTGTAAACACCTGGATGTACATCTGTCACTGGGGTACGGATGACGTCACTGGGGTACGGATGACGTCACCGGGGTACAGATGATGTCAGTGTGATTTGGAAACATTAAAAACTTGTTACCTGCGCTGTGATGGAGCTGCTCCATCTGCTGAGAAGCAGCTCAGGTGTTCTGAAGCTTCGCTCTGTGTTTCAGGTTCAGCATACTGAAGTTTAAACTGTCAGCAGGCGGCAGAACCTTCACTAGAGGACCTGCAGGACTTCAGGCCAAAATCCGTCTCATCAACACGTAAGATCAGCTGACAGCTAACACACCTGTACGGGAAGGGTCATTAGGTCACAGCGATGTTCTGCTCTGCTTGATGCCGGTTCTGTTGAGGGCTTTGGGAGTAAAGATGATTACAGACATACTTAACAGGCTCATAGTAAGTCAAATTAAAATGCTCAACATGGCAAATAAAAAATAAACAGATAAATATTATCAACAAAATCCACATTCTTCATTCTTTCTCTCTTTTATTTTGATCCAAGGCTGCTTTATGATGATTGACAGGATTATTAATATCTAATGTTATAGGAATATCACATATTCACATGAAATATTCACAGAGCTCCTCTGATTATTAACTGTGCATCAGTGGCTATAAAACAACACACGCACACATTTCATGACTATCAGAAATTTTGAGAAAAACTTTTAACAGCAAACTTGATCATCAGAAAATAATACATCATAATTATGAATGAAACAATCTCTGCTGTGATAATCAACACCTGGACTGTAGTCACATCTGTCTGCCTGCTCACCGCATCACAAACTGTAGATTATATTACATAACGATAACGTGCGTTAGAATATTATCACAGTTCAGCTCATTTACTAACGTTACTGTTACTAACCTCAGTCACATATGCATAAATCTAACATAAATAACATACAAATCAAAGGAAATGTACCTTGAAAACACACGAAACATCAGCGAAATAACAGCACGACAAAATGGCGGCACCTCCGTCACCCAGACCGATAACCGACTGTTCACAGTGACGTAATGACCCTTTATAGTGTCTGTGATATATAACAGACACCTGTCTGTGTTTATGAGGCGTCTGTAATATATAACAGACACCTGTCTGTGTTTATGAGGCGTGTCTGTAATATATAACAGACACCTGTCTGTGTTTATGAGGCATGTCTGTAATATATAACAGACACCTGTCTGTGTTTATGAGGCGTGTCTGTAATATATAAAAATCATCATGTCTTACATGTTTCAGGTTGTACAACATGCGTGTGGACGATGCAGCCGACATCGACTGGGAAGAGGTCGCTCACACCGTGGGGTGAGGTCAAAGGTCAAACACTCAGGCCTGTGGTTTGAGGGTGCAGTCAGCTGATAATGTTCTCCAGGTGTTCTCATGTATACATGTGTACTGTTTAAAATGACGGATGTAGCCACTTTGACGTCACTTGTTGGTTTGTTGACTCCCGTTTTGAGGCTTTTAGTTTGCATTTTGATTGTCGCCATCTTGGATTTTTGGAGCGAGAAGTGACCATATTTGGACGAGAGGGTTGAGCTAATCCTAATGCTAGCTGCTTGCTGCTAGCTTGGTTAGCATGGTGCATTAACTGTGATCATGCTAATGCTAATTTTCACTAGCCAAAAACAGGCTTAAAACCAATAAAACAAATCTTATAGTTCAACCAAACACTGAACAAGACTTTTATAAGCGACCAAAATGTTACATTTAACTTTCATGAGCTGAAAACACACTGAAATAGCGACGGCTACGTCCATACTCTGTGAATCTCAGGTTACATCATGGTTACATTACCTAACTAACATCGTCACCATGGTAACAACTTGCCTGTGAAATCACCCACCTGTCACTCAAAGTGGCCACGACCTTAATTATGCATAAATTTAAGACTTAATAAAGCTTACATGGGTGAATTTACCTCTTTATTTTTATTGAGTCTCTCAGCTGCCTTCACACCAGATGCCTGCTGCTCGTACTAATACACTTACAGTACTTATACAGTAATTACAGTACTTATACCAGTAACAGCAGTAAAAATAGTACTTGTAGTAGTGGCGTTAGAAATGTTTATCTCACTGCATCCAGATGAGTTTAAATATTACTATTAGTACTAGTATTAGTAGTATTATTATACCAGTAGTACTAATGTGTATGAGTAGTACTACTACTAGTAGTGTTGATGCAGTACCACTGTACTGCTAACTGTATTGTAGTACTTACAGCAGTACTGTGTTTCCTTGTTTTAGTGAAGTGACTCCAGTTTGTGTTCAGAAGAGTTTCCACAGACTGAAAGTTTCCAGAGTTCCCAACTGGACCAGTTTATCCTACGGAGGTCAGTACTGTGATACTTTACCTGTCTGTACTGCAGTAGTTTACCTGTCTGTACTGCGGTAGTTTACCTGTCTGTACTGTGATAGTCAACCTGTCTGTACTGTGATAGTCAACCTGTCTGTACTGCAGTAGTTAACCTGTCTGTACTGCAGTAGTTAACCTGTCTGTGCTGCAGTAGTTTACCTGTCTGTACTGCAGTAGTTAACCTGTCTGTAATGCAGTAGTTAACCTGTCTGTACTGCAGTAGTTAACCTGTCTGTGCTGCAGTAGTTTACCTGTCTGTGCTGCAGTAGTTAACCTGTCTGTACTGCAGTAGTTTACCTGTCTGTACTGCGGTAGTTTACCTGTCTGTACTGCAGTAGTTAACCTGTCTGTACTGCAGTAGTTTACCTGTCTGTACTGCAGTAGTTTACCTGTCTGTACTGTGATAGTCAACCTGTCTGTACTGCAGTAGTTTACCTGTCTGTACTGCAGTAGTTTACCTGTCTGTACTGTGATAGTCAACCTGTCTGTACTGCAGTAGTTTACCTGTCTGTACTGTGATAGTCAACCTGTCTGTACTGCGGTAGTTTACCTGTCTGTACTGCGGTAGTTTACCTGTCTGTACTGCAGTAGTTTACCTGTCTGTACTGCGGTAGTTTACCTGTCTGTACTGCAGTAGTTTACCTGTCTGTACTGCAGTAGTTAACCTGTCTGTACTGTGATAGTCAACCTGTCTGTACTGCAGTAGTTTACCTGTCTGTACTGCAGTAGTTTACCTGTCTGTACTATGATAGTCAACCTGTCTGTACTGCGGTAGTTTACCTGTCTGTACTGTGATAGTCAACCTGTCTGTACTGCGGTAGTCAACCTGTCTGTACTGCGGTAGTTTACCTGTCTGTACTGTGATAGTCAACCTGTCTGTACTGCGGTAGTTTACCTGTCTGTACTGTGATAGTCAACCTGTCTGTACTGCGGTAGTTTACCTGTCTGTACTGTGATAGTCAACCTGTCTGTACTGCGGTAGTTTACCTGTCTGTACTGTGATAGTCAACCTGTCTGTACTGCGGTAGTTTACCTGTCTGTACTGTGATAGTCAACCTGTCTGTACTGCGGTAGTTTACCTGTCTGTACTGTGATAGTCAACCTGTCTGTACTGCGGTAGTTTACCTGTCTGTACTGTGATAGTCAACCTGTCTGTACTGCGGTAGTTTACCTGTCTGTACTGCAGTAGTTAACCTGTCTGTAATGCAGTAGTTTACCTGTCTGTACTGCGGTAGTTTACCTGTCTGTACTGCGGTAGTTTACCTCACGCAGTTGTACTTTAGACCGTCAGAACTTCAGAATGAACCTTTGAACTTTGTTCCTCAGAGATCATCGACTTCCTGCAGCTGAACGTTGTTCCTCGTCTGAAGGAGAACCTGAGCAGGGAGGAGGGGCTGGAGGATCGGCAGGAGGTACAGCAGGAGGTGGAGAACAGGTACCTGCTGGCGAACATCTTCCCCTCGCAGGATGAAGACTACACAGAGGTGGACAACGTTTAACTGACCTTCAGCCAATCAGGAACCAGACGGACAGATGAATAAACTGTGACCTCATCATGCTCTGCCCCTCTGCGATGTGATTGGCTGACACCTGAAGATGATGATGATAAACAGGAATTGACTGCCAGTCTGTTTGAACCCTGCACAGGAAGGGAATTAATACTGAGACTTTAAGTGATGATCAGGCTCATGTTTCTGTAACGAGCCATTTGATGTTTTATGTCAACAACTTTCTAATGAAGAGAATTTTTTCATTACTTTCGTCTGTGTCCTTCAGTCTGACAAACAGCTCAACCAATAATCAATAATACTGATTTCCTCCTTCATCAGTATCTGTCAGCACGAACACGCTGACATGTTTGCTCACATGACAGACGTGATCGCCTCGATCTGTCCAATAACAGAAGTGAAACATTTTAATTTGAAATGTTTTATTACATTAGCAGTAACATAAACAATCAACATTTATTTTCTTTCATCTTTAATCTTTCAAATATTTCCTGAGTTTTCTATAAACATGAAGATTCAGACATAATAGACAACTGCATTCAAACTGTGGTCCATTCAGCAGTGATGTATTGTGGGTACTGTAGTCCATTCAGCAGTGATGTATTGTGGGTACTGTAGTCCATTCAGCAGTGATGTATTGTGGGTACTGTAGTCCATTCAGCAGTGATGTATTGTGGGTACTGTAGTCCATTCAGCAGTGATGTATTGTGGGTACTGTAGTCCATTCAGCAGTGATGTATTGTGGGTACTGTGGTCCATTCAGCAGTGATGTATTGTGGGTACTGTAGTCACTTGGCAGTGATGGCCTGCAGGTTACTGCTCCTCTTCATGATGTTTGGGACAAACAGCAAGCCGGACGCCCTCTCGATGGTTTCTATGGGAACCAGGAAACGCTCCAGTGGAACCTTCTCGTCCACCGGCTCGTTTGGTAAAACATAGGACCGAAGCTCCACCCCCCGGCCGTCTGCCTGCTCCAGGATCAGCACCTGAGGAGACACACAGGTGACATCATCAGCTGCCAGACAGGCATCACTGACTGATGACATCATCAGCTGACAGGCAGGTGAACTCACCTTGAAGAAGTGTGTCGGCACGGCAACGTGGTTACGACCCAGAACCTGATAATGGACGTAGAGTTTTCCATCAGCCTCCTGCCTGAAACACACACACACACACACGGTGATGTCATCCTGTAGCTCCTCCTACCAAGTGCTCAGACACCACACAATCTATAATCAATATGCAATCATCTATAATCAATAATCATCTATAATCAATCATCTATAATCAGTAGACTCCAATTTTTATTCAATGTTTTGTAAATATGTTTTGGCTCATTTCCATCAAAGATGTTCTATTAAGACATGAACAGTTGTTTTCACAGCTCTGTGCTGACAGGAGGTCTCACTCTCTACAGACATGGAAGGCTCGAATCAATCAAATCAATCAAAGGCTTGAATCAATCAAATCAATCAAATCTCTCAGCTGGAAAACTTCAACTTATTCTTACAGGATCTGAATCAAATACAGTTGGATCCATTAGATAACACCTCTGGATTAAATATAAACATCTATAGGATTATAAAATTATAAATTATAAAAAGAATAAAACAAAAATTAAAACCACAAAAATGACCTCAAAGGAAAACTTCCAATAAAACTATTAAGTATTGAAACATCTGATTACAATATCCTCACTTTTCTTTCACTAATCAGGATTTTTCTCTTTTATGGTCATTTTTCAGTTCTGACCAGTTTAGCCCCCCTAAAACAAATATACATTATCAGTTAAAATCATTAATAGTTTTTTCATTTTTCATTAAAGTCGATTGAACTGTGTCATTGCGTCTCCAAATTCACAATGTATCTAACACGCCGGGCACTAGGACCTGGGAGAGGCTGCTGCTGCTCTAATCCAGCGTTTCCATTGGCTGTGCTGCCCGCTCAGAGCCCCCAGTAGAGACTTTACTAAGATAAACATAAAATACAGAGTGAAGATAACAAGCTCCAATATGAATTTGGCTATCAAGTTGTTACTCGTTTATTACTTGCTTAACTTTAGGTTTAAGTGAGGAAAAGGAGAGAGGAGAGACTATATAACACTAACGTTATACAGTGATCAACCGCTGACAGAATCAGACTCACAAATGCTGTTTAAATAATTTGCTGATAGTAATCAATAGTCTGCTTACAGAGTTCATTTTGGGTCTTTTCATACATGAAAACATGGGGGGAAAATAAAATTACAGTGACTATTTTTATTTTTTACCTTACTCCCATGATACACATATGATATTGTAATTATCGGCTGCGGCACCGTTATCAGGGTGCGGAGGTGCAGGGTGTGGGTGTGTTTATTTTTAACCACCGTGAAACAATCAGTAAATAACATTTTCTTCCTCTCATTCACGCCACCACTGCTCGCTCTCCCCGTCCTCTCTCTAACTCGCTCGACCACTGCTACTCTCTCTCTCTCTCTGAGTCAAGAGGCGTCAGCAGCGACACAGCTGTGCTGTATAGTGAATAGCAAACCTGGCCATTTCATTACTGTTTTATTTGTGTAATAAATATACAAATGTCAATCAGATGGTAATCTGATCGGTTATAATAATCATCCGCTCATAGTGATTAATTAAACCCAGACGGTGTGAGCACTATAAGCAGTTTCCATTGTTCTAACTAGCTGATGAGCCAACCGGCCAAAGTGTGAACGAGCAAAAGAGATATAAATAATGTTATTGACAGCTCTGAACATATATGTAATATATGTACATATATATGCTTTAAATGCCTCTGAAGTATTTGGAAACAATCAGTAGGCAGAGATGAGACAGTTCAGACAAATACACATTTAAACTGGTTGATCATAAACCTTGAGTTTAATAAAATAACATGTTACTGAAAACAGGTGAGGAGAGGAGGAAGATGAGGAGACTGACAGGGATGAAGGAGCAGGTCTGATGGAGGTTAGTGGGAGTCGTTCCTCTTACTCATACAAAGCATAAACTAGACTAAATGATTTTATGAATGTTTAGTTTTAGAGGTTCACACATCAAACATCAGTCTGTGTATCAATAACGTATTTAGGACCTGCAACTTATCTAAAGCATCCCTTTGTTTGATCTGTTGTAAGTGTTTAAATCATATTAGATCAGTACAAACCATGAAGAGACGGATCTGTTGTGTTGATTTTAAACCTGTTCTCTGAAAATTCATGACAAACAGACATTTTGGGGCCAATAAAGCCCCCCTAGTAAAGGCTTAGCCCCCCTAGTAAAGGCTTAGCCCCCCTAACCATAAATCTCTAGTAACACCCCTGGTGGGCAAACGTCAGAGCTGCATCCTGATTGGTCGGTTTCCCTTCAGCAGCTGAACCAGTGAAGAAAAAGTCAAATCAAAACCAAAAAAGGCAAAAATGTCAAGTTACAATAAAATGACACGAGTGAAACATCTGTTTGTATTCACTCTGATTTATTTTAGTTTGATTGTTGGGAGATTTTGTTCAATTATTACGACACAAATTTAATCCCATAAACGTCTGAATATGAAGTTTTACCAGCAGCACAGGTACAATATTCCAACAATACAAGATGTATCTTATTACATGAGGTTTTATTCATATTCTCATCATGTTGCTGCCGTGAGGAACCTTCAGCCTACCTGTCTGTTTGCACACCTGTTCTGTTCCTGTGTTGCACTAAGGAAACAGAGACACCACAGAAGAAGAGCGGACGTTACCTGGGCAGGTAGAGCGGGCCGGTGCACACGTACACGTTGAGGTAACGTTTGGTCAGAGAGCGACAGAGTTTCTCCAGATTGTTCCAGGTGTTCTGGTTCAGGTGAGGGTTCTAACACGAACACAGCAGAACGTTAGATCACAGGTGTGTCTGTGGGACTGATGACATCATTCACAGGTGTGTCAGAGTCTCAGGTGTGTGTACCTGCGGCGCCACGTTGCTCAGGTAGAAGGTGTCATCCATGGCTTTCTGACTCCACTTGTGATTGGCTGCTGCAGCTAGGTGACCTCTGTCGAAGCCACTCCCCCTGTAGTCAGTGTTGGTGGCTCGATGGAAAACGTGCACGCTGCAGGTAGACAGGTAGACGACAGGTGAGTTCACCTGTTTGTACTTAATATCCAACACCAACCTTTATTATTATCTCCCTCACCTGTCGTCCTGTTTCAGTCTCACCTGTCGTCCTGTTTCGGTCTCACCTGTCGTCATGTTTCGGTCTCACCTGTCGTCATGTTTCGGTCTCACCTGTCGTCCTGTTTCGGTCTCACCTGTCGTCCTGTTTCGGTCTCACCTGTCGTCCTGTTTCGGTCTCACCTGTCGTCCTGTTTCGGTCTCACCTGTCGTCCTGTTTCGGTCTCACCTGTCGTCCTGTTTCGGTCTCACCTGTCGTCCTGTTTCGGTCTCACCTGTCGTCCTGTTTCGGTCTCACCTGTCGTCCTGTTTCGGTCTCACCTGTCGTCATGTTTCGGTCTCACCTGTCGTCCTGTTTCGGTCTCACCTGTCGTCATGTTTCAGTCTCACCTGTCGTCCTGTTTCGGTCTCACCTGTCGTCATGTTTCAGTCTCACCTGTCGTCCTGTTTCGGTCTCACCTGTCGTCCTGTTTCGGTCTCACCTGTCGTCATGTTTCAGTCTCACCTGTCGTCCTGTTTCGGTCTCACCTGTCGTCCTGTTTCGGTCTCACCTGTCGTCCTGTTTCGGTCTCACCTGTCGTCATGTTTCGGTCTCACCTGTCGTCATGTTTCAGTCTCACCTGTCGTCCTGTTTCGGTCTCACCTGTCGTCATGTTTCAGTCTCACCTGTCGTCCTGTTTCGGTCTCACCTGTCGTCATGTTTCGGTCTCACCTGTCGTCATGTTTCAGTCTCACCTGTCGTCATGTTTCGGTCTCACCTGTCGTCATGTTTCAGTCTCACCTGTCGTCCTGTTTCGGTCTCACCTGTCGTCATGTTTCAGTCTCACCTGTCGTCCTGTTTCAGTCTCACCTGTCGTCATGTTTCGGTCTCACCTGTCGTCATGTTTCGGTCTCACCTGTCGTCATGTTTCGGTCTCACCTGTCGTCATGTTTCAGTCTCACCTGTCGTCCTGTTTCGGTCTCACCTGTCGTCCTGTTTCGGTCTCACCTGTCGTCCTGTTTCGGTCTCACCTGTCGTCCTGTTTCGGTCTCACCTGTCGTCATGTTTCGGTCTCACCTGTCGTAATGTTTCAGTCTCACCTGTCGTCCTCTTTGAACTCGCAGTACTTTCGGTCTGACGACCCGCTCAGGGCAGCGGGGTTTAGCCGCTCGATTACCCAGGATGCAGTGCGTGTGCGGGGGTCGTAGGAGGTGACGTAGGACTCTCTGGTCTTGATGTTGGCCAATGACGGGAAGCCGTACTTCATCACTGCTCCAGATGCACCTGGACTCACCTGGACAGGTTCAACAGGTTTGACAGGTTCGATCAGACGATCGATTCTCATGAAGCGATAAAAAAAAGTTCCAGTTAATGATCAGATTTATTGATCAGATTTATTGATCAGATTTATTGATCTTTTGACAGAAACAACTGAACATCATCAGTATCTCGTGTGGTTGTTATTCTAATGTCTGACTCTTATAATCCAGACAGGAAACACTGTTAACTGTAATAATTCATGTTGTAAATATTGATCTATTTAATATTTAATGATTTACAGCCTCGATGTCCTTCAGACAATCAATAATGTGTCCAGATAGTTATCTGAAGTTTATATTAAATATAAATACGGACAGTTATAATAATAAAACAGACACGTTTTATTTATGTAAGGCCACAAATATCAAGACAGGAAACATTTACACATTGTTGGTTTTTGTGGAAAATCTTTTGACGTCTTGTTCTTATAACTTTCATGATGTCACGTGATCAGCAGGTAGATTTAGACTCTTCACACCAGATCAGAAGATACTTTAAGTAAAGTCTGCGCGCGCACACACACACACACACACACACACACACACACACACACACACACACACTCCCTCTCACCGTCAGCTCGGACGCCTGGACTCCCGGTACCGGGAGAACCGGGACTCTGCTCAGCAGACCGGGCCTCTCTTGCCCCTCCTCCCGGTCTCTGGCGCTCAGCAAGCGGCTCGCCGCCGCTCCGAGTCCCGCTCCGAACAACAAGGTCGCTCCGGTCTTCCAGCGGCGTCTCATGATGCTGCCGACGCTCACTGATGACGATACTCTGACGTCATGGGCCTGCGCCTCAGCCTCCGTGTCGCTTCGATGACGTAAAAGGAGGAGGTGGGGAAGGGAGGTGGGGAAGGGAGGGGGGGGGGGTTTGTACGATGATTGTTGTTAAAGCTCTTTGTTGTAAATAAATAAAGTTTAGTCGCACCGTCACCTAGAGTCCGGTTCTGCTCGAGTCCGGTTCTGCTCGAGTCCGGTTCTGCTCGAGTCCGGTTCTTCCTGTTGCAGGTTTTCCCGCCGCTGATGGAGGAATGTTTGGTCTCTGGAGATTAAAGACTTGAGTCCAGACCCTCCATGTGGAAACAGCCCTGAGATAAAACAGCTGCTGATTATAAAACACTAATTAAAACTCAATAGTCTGCTTAAAGTATCAATACTAATCAATTATTTCAAACAACTTCTAAAGGGCACCAATAATTTATGTCTTTGTAGAATAAACATGAATTCAGTTATTTTCACATCTTTATTGTTTTGTTGCTCTGCAAACCAAACCGACATGCGTTAATAATAAAATATCTTTTAATTTCAACACTGTTCGGGATGCATTATTTTAATAAAATGTAAAGGTACCAATGTTTTCAGCAATGTCTGTATATATATATATATATATATATACATATATATATATATATATATATATATATATATGTATATATATATATATATATGTATATATATATATATATATGTGATGTAATGCGGCTCCACATTACTGTTGTTTCTACCAACCACAGACGACCACCTGCAACACGGCGTGTCAGCTTTAAGTTCTCAGCTCTGGTTTATTGATCAGCTCTGGTTTATTGATCAGCTCTGGTTTATTGATCAGCTCTGGTTTATTAATCAGCTCCAGTTTATTGATCAGCTCTGGTTTATTAATCAGCTCCAGTTTATTGATCAGCTCTGGTTTATTGATCAGCTCTGGTTTATTGATCAGCTCTGGTTTATTAATCAGCTCTGGTATATTGATCAGCTCTGGTTTATTGATCAGCTCCAGTTTATTGATCAGCTCTGGTTTTGATTGATTTGATTACCTTTACCTTCAAACACCTGATGAACTTCAGCAGCCAATCAGAGCAGGGCTGCCAGGGTTCTGTCCAATCACATTTGTTCCTGTTGTTGTGTGTGTACAAGCAGATGACGTCATCACTTTTGTTTACTTTCACATTATTTTTATTTCGTGACCTTTGACCTTCACATCTAAAATAAACAAACGGCTCTCAGGTAAAAAAAAAAAAAAAAAAAAAAAGTAGCACAACAACACAGTCCGTTGTCACGTCTCTGTCTCCATGGTTACCACCGTCAGTGACTCACAACGTCAACCGCCCAATGAGAAGCCATGAGCCAATCACAGAGGAGAAGAGCCACAGGTAGGAGATGACCTTCCAGTGTGATGTCACATCCCGCTGATGTCACCAGTGGGCGGAGTCAGCGGCAGGTGGAGATGAGCAGGCTGAGGGTCAGCAGGTACAGGTGTGAGGTCAGAGGTGAGGACGAGCCCTCGGCGTCGTCATCGCAACCACCCTTCTTCAGACAGACAGTCTTCTCACAGAACGTACCTGCACACACATCATCATCATCATCATCATCATCATCACCACTATCAGCAACAGATCCCACCCACACCACCTGACCTGTGACATCATCAGATGTATGTTTACCTGTGAAGCTTTCCGGACAGACGCAGCGCGTGAAGTCGACGCAGGTTCCTCCGTTCTGACAGACCCGCCGCTCGTCACAGACGTTCTCTGAGAGAGCAGCCGCTGATTATCATCAATCATTATCAATCACAAACACATGTATAGGTGTTTCTATTAGTCAAGCCCCGCCCCCTGCTGTGCGTACCTGTGCAGACGGCTCCGCCTCCTCTCCAGGTGTATCCAGGTAGACATGAATCACAGCTCCGCCCCGAGACGCCGTCTTTACACTGACAGAGACCCGAGTCCAAGCAGTGAGGAGACGTACTGCCCTCAGTGTGACAGCCGCACTCTGACAGAGACATTATTATTATTATTAATATTATTATTATTGTAATCACTGACATTAACGTAACCGATGTGTTAACAACGATGATCCAGAACACAGGAGATAATCGGTAAGTGTTTTAGGCTGTAGTCAGGCAGAGCACTTCCTGATTTCACTCTCTGAGTTTTCAATAGGTGGGTCAGCTGACGTGAGTTGTGGCCTCTATTTATTGCTTTGTAGTGAAAATCCACAAGGGCCAAAGGATTCAGCTGTGGTACTTCCTGGTACTTAAACACCAAGCTGTACTGCAGCATCAGCCCTTATTGTGTTTTATTGTGTTAAGATTGTCCTTTTCTACTATTTACTCTCATAGTAAATATGCTACACAGACATCTCTGTGAAAAAATCACATCTGTTGCAGACAAAGCAACTCTGAGAACCTCTATTCACTCAGAAAAGCCTCCTTTACTTGTTCCTATGGAAATAAAACAGAATTTATCCAAGCACTTGCTAATCTGTCAGACACTTGCTGACACACTGCGTCCTGTTGGCGTGGAGGTGAGAGTGTCTAAACCACACAGCTTATCCACAGGGGTTCCTCAGGGGTCAGTGCTCGGTCCCATTCTTCTCTCATTATACGCCGCCTCACTTGGTGCAATCATCCGCTCCCATGGTTTCTCATACCGTTGCTATGCTGACGACACCCAGCTCTTCCTGTTGTTCCTGCCGGAGGACCACACAGTCTCAGCTCGGATCTCGTCATGCCTCCCTGATTCATCAGCATGGATGAAATAACGTCACCTTCAACTCAACCTCTCTAAGACTGAGCTCCTTGTCATTCCCAGCCAGTCCCTCCATACAACAACACATCAGCATCCAGCTGGAATCAACCCAACTCATGTCCACAAAGTCTGCCTGACGCTTGGGTGTCATGATCGATGACCAACTAACCTGTAAGGTTCACGTGGCCTCAGTCGTGTCGGTTTGTTCTGTACAACATCAGGAAGATCAGACTCTACCTGTCTGAGCTTGCAGCACAACTCCTGGTTCAGACTCTCGTAATATCACACATTAACTACTGCAACTCCTTACTGGCAGGCCTTCAAACCTCTGCAGATGATCCAGAACGCAGCAGCGCTTCCGGTCTTCAACCAGCCCAAAACAGCACACGTCACCCTGCTGTTCATCTCCCTCCACTGGTTCCCAGTTGCTGCTGACACTTGCTTACAAAACAGCAACTAAACCAGCTCCTGCCTACCTGAACTCCCTCATTCAGGTCTACACTCGTGAAAGTTTTATTTTACTTTGGAAGAATGTTTTGTTTGGTCTCCTTATGTGTACATGACAAATCTTTCCATAAATGTAAATTTACAGGTAAGAAACTACGCTTTACTGCCTTTAGCAAAGAATTCAAACAATACATTTATTCAATTAAACACTAAAACAATTAAACCTGTAACAGTTTGTGCTGTGTTAAAAACTGTTTATATAGATCTTTATTCTCCCCCAGTGTTCATTTATAGAATTAAAAATTGTACATTTTCTTTTACATTTTTTACATTTTTTAACTTTTGTTATGTGTAGCCATGGTGTGTACCCTTTTGTACATGTTATTTACATTTTAAGTGTTAGGTGTACACTCCTTCCTGCCTGGAACCACAACAGGACCCTAAAAGCAGCTGCCGCGTGAAACTGTAACATTATTACATCAGTAAACCTGATTTCTGCCCTTCTGATGTTTAAATAAACTTTATGTGTTTCTCCAGCAGGTGGCAGCAGATCCATAATATCTGCAATCGTTATGACCTTTGAACCTTGATTAAGCATCATCTGTCTCCACTGAATAAAATATTCAACCTGTCTGCTGCTTCAGAAACACATTTGTAAACTTTCAGATCTTCATAAGAATTCAAATAATAATGAAAAAAGGTGTGTGTGTGTGTGTGTGTGTGTGTGTGTGTGTGTGTGTGTGTGTGTGTGTGTGTGTGTGTAGGTAGGTTATTTAGGCCTGGCTGCACCTGTTTGTTTGGTTTAGTATCTGTTTAGTAACTTTAGTAACTTAGTTTAGTAACTGTTTTAATTTATTCTTATGCCTTTTACAACACACACACATCTTACAGTCATGCACACCAGACACCACTGGCGCTACTGATATCTGCACCCCATGTCTTACCTTTAGTTTCTTTAATTTGGTTAATTTGGATTTAATAAAATATCTTTTGTTTAAACGTTATCATGGTGTTTCTCAGAGTCAGGTCATAACAATGTGTGTGTGTATGTGTATTACTGACCAACACAGACGTCCTCGTCGTCCAGCGTCAGTGAGGCGTTTCTATAGTAACCGAGGCGGCAGAACTGACAGTTCTGGCCTCGCGTGTTGTGTTTACAGCTGACGCACGTGACCACATTGATGAAGTCGATGTAGCTGCAGCGGTTGGAGTGACCGTTACACTCACAGTCTGACAGAAACAAACACACACACGCCTGTCAGACACACCTGTGTGATAACATACCTGTAAAGGGTCAGTTAACCAAGAAGCCCAACCTACAGCACGGAGGACATTAAACAGACAGGTGAGCCACAGACAGGTGAGCCACAGACAGGTGAGCCAACATGAACACTGACCAGACCAGAAGGAGGAGCCTGATGAATCAGGTGGAGTGGTCAGAGTCACTGGGAGGAGTCTGATGAATCAGGTGGAGTGGTCAGAGTCACTGGGAGGAGTCTGATGAATCAGGTGGAGTGGTCAGAGTCACTGGGAGGAGTCTGATGAATCAGGTGGAGTGGTCAGAGTCACTGGGAGGAGTCTGATGAATCAGGGGGAGGGGTCAGAGTCACTGGGAGGAGTCTGATGAATCAGGTGGAGTGGTCAGAGTCACTGGGAGGAGTCTGATGAATCAGGGGGAGTGGTCAGAGTCACTGGGAGGAGTCTGATGAATCAGGTGGAGTGGTCAGAGTCACTGGGAGGAGCCTGATGAATCAGGGGGAGTGGTCAGTCCACACAGGGTGGAGCCTGATGAATCAGGGGGAGTGGTCAGAGTCACTGGGAGGAGCCTGATGAATCAGGTGGAGTGGTCAGAGTCACTGGGAGGAGCCTGATGAATCAGGGGGAGTGGTCAGAGTCACTGGGAGGAGTCTGATGAATCAGGTGGAGTGGTCAGAGTCACTGGGAGGAGCCTGATGAATCAGGGGGAGGGGTCAGAGTCACTGGGAGGAGCCTGGTGAATAATAGGGAGGGGTCAGAGTCACTGGGAGGAGCCTGATGAATCAGGGGGAGTGGTCAGAGTCACTGGGAGGAGCCTGATGAATCAGGGGGAGTGGTCAGTCCACACAGGGTGGAGCCAGTCTTACCCTCGAAGGCGATGTAGGCGATTTTGGACAGCTGACTGAACTTTGGGCCTCCTGGAATCAAAATCTTCTGGGTCGCTTTGGACATAAAACAAGATGTGTAACCATGGCAACATGCAAGTAACAGAAAAGGTTACTGCTACTGAACTACTCATGACAAGAGTGTACTTATACTACTAATAATACTTCAACCACAACTTGTGATACTACTGCTACAGATAATACTGCTGTTCCTATTGTTAGCCAGTAGATGGCAGTACTACAACTGTTCCTACATGTTGTACCTTTTTTCTCATAGTCTTTCTCATCTTTCTCCTTTTCATTCTTTTTTCTTTCCTCTTTGAAATTCTCTTTGGCCTCAGAGACTGTTTGGTTCAACACAGAATGAAAAGATATAAGTTTGTGCGAATGTTAAGTCTTATATCAACACATAAAGCTGCTGCTCATTAAATCTACCTCCCACTCCGACAGAAACAATGTTTACAGAGTTCATCAGCACTTCAGCTGTATTTGAAGCATGTTTTTAGCACTAACGTCCTCTGATGGAGTAACCAGCAGCATCTTCTCACCTGACAGGACAACTTTCGCCAGTAATGGATCTGGTCTCCAGTATTAGAAATCTATCTGCACAGAGATGAAACCTTGTCTGTGATGTCAGTGATCTGTCACAGCAAATCATTTACTGTTGTAGAAACCATGTAATTGTTTCATCCTGACACGTTTAAAACTAAAATTCTCATAAAAGGTCTAAACTTACTTGTTGTTTCTGAGGTTTTAGCCACATCTACTTGTGTAATGACAACTAAACCATCTGTATTACAATTGAGCAACTCTACCTTCTGTAGAAGGCTGAGATATGTGGTAGAAAGCTTCAGAAACAACCAGGAAGTTGCACCTTGTGAACTTCCTTTTCTGAGGTGAAGAATAAACCTTCACGCTCAACCCAGATGTGAAAGTATATTAACATGAATCTCTGAATTTGCAACCAGTGTTCTTGGAAATATCACTCCTTCCAGGATATTGCTATTTTGTGATCGCAATAATTAATGCAAATTAAAGAAATCTCTGCAATATTTGTGAGAGTTTGCAATTTTCCTAAATTTCCACAACTTTTCCACATGAAATGTCCAAATCAGCAGCTGCTTGTGGTTTGGACCAATCGTGGCGTTTGGTGTGGCGGTAACTGACGTCATTCAGGTGGGAGATGGACGAGTCTCACCTGCCAACAAACATGATGCCATAGACGAGCAAAACAATTCCCAAATGTTCCCAAATGAGGTTTGATTCATTTTATTCGCTGCTGATGTTGAGCTGAAAATTTATTTAATAAAGGTTATAAATGGAACTCAAGTACAGTATTTTCTTTTTTTTTTATAGAACTTTGAGTCCTCATGGTTCTCATGTTCAGAAAATACATTAAACATTAGAGCTGGAATATAGTTGTTTCTGTGATATGCAGGATGCTTTTTATCCAAGGAAGTCATTACATGACTTCACTGGTAGCAATTTAAATAAATCACATTATTTTCCTTTGCTTGCAATTTTTCCCAATTCCTGAAATTTTACTGCAAAAAGAGACATAAAACATCACAAACTGTCCATTCTGCATTCTAATCTAACCAATCAGAGAGCTTCATGTTTACCTTTCTCCTCTGTTTGCTCTCCCATCTTCTCTGGTTTAAAGTCTTTCTTTTCTTCAGAATCTGACCCACCTGCTGGTCCACCAGCAGCTGAATCCTCTCCAGAAGTCTTTCCTCCCAGGTCATCTACAGCTGGAGGAGAATCAGGTCTAGAATCCAGACCAGGACCAGGACTTACACCATCTGGTGAAGGAGAATCTGGTCCAGTTGATTCTGGTTCACGATTTCCTGTTCCTCTTGTATCTAGCCCTGCTGGGACAGAAGCCAGACCAGGAACTACTGGATTTGATCCAGTAGCATCAACAGATGCACGAGAGTCATCTGGAAGGTTCCCAGGACCCCCAACAGGTACTGGTCCAGAATCTGGTGCAGAACCTGGTCCAAGTAAAGCTGAATCTGGATCATCCGGGAGAGGGAAGGTGAAGTCAACAGGGGCAAAATCACCAGCAGGGTCCGACCGATCTAAGGTGGTTGAGCTTGTATCCGGTGCAACATAATCTCCTCCTACTTCAGAGGGAAGCATCAAGGACTCTACAGGAGCATCAGGAGCTGGAGCAAGGGCATCAGGAGGAGGTACCTCAGGAAGAGGTACTTCAGGAGGAGGTCCATCAGGAAGAGGTATTTCAGGAGGAGCTACTTCAGAGGGTGTTCCATCAGGAGAAGGTACATCCGGACGAGGTACATCTGGAGGATCTCTACCAAAAGGAGGTACATCAGGAGGAGGTCCATCAGGAGGTGGGACATCTATCCACGTGTCTGGAGGAACATCAAGAGAGGGTACATCAGGAGTAGGTACATCAGGGTAAGGTACATCAGGAGGTCCATCAGGAGGTTGTCCATCAGGAGGTTGTCCATCAGGAAGAGGTACATTGGGAGGTACATCAGGAGGTCCATCAGGAGGTTGTCCATCAGCAGGAGGTAGATCAGGAAGTACATCAGGAGGAGTAGGTCCATCAGGAGGTTGTACATCAGGAGGAAGTAAATCAGGGGGTACATCAGGAGGAGGAGGTCCATCAGGAAATTGTCTATCAGGAGGAGGTACATCAGGAGGAGGAGGTCCATCAAGAGGTTGTCCATCAGGAGGAGGTACATCAGGAGGAGGAGGTCCATCAGGAGGTTGTCCATCAGGAGGAGGTACATCAGGAGGTACATCAGGGCGAGGTCCATAAGGAGGAGGAGGTCCATCAGGAAGAGGTACATCAGGAGGTACATCAGGAGGAGGAGGTCCATCAGGAGGTACATCAGGGGAAGGTATATCAGGAGGTTCTTCAGCAGGTTGTCCATCAGGAGGAGGTACATCAGGAGGAGGAGGTCCATCAGGAGGACGTGCATCTATGGGAGTGTCTGTAGGAACATCAGGAGAAGTCGAGTCAGCTCCTGCTGTAGATGAAGCATCTCCAGCCTGATTGGTTGGGAATGGCCCAGTGGGTGGAGCATCTCCAGATGGAGCCATATCATTGGTGGTTGTTGTCGGTGCTTTGGTTGAGGCTGTTGCACCAGCAGTAGGTGGGATGGTACTGGAAATCAGGTTGGAAGAACCAGTCCATGAGGGGGCAGAGTCTGTGCTGTCTGGTGAGGAGGTGGAGTCAAAGGGTAGAGTCACTGGGTCAGAAATAGACACCTCAGGGTCAGTGCTGCGGCCTGGGTTAGTCGGGCTGTTGGTACTGGTGATACTGGTAGAACTGGAGGTACTAATACTGGTATTGGGAATGGTGGTGTCTGGTACTGTGGGAGCTGGTTTCTCCAGAGTAGGACTGCTGGATGGATCTGAGTATGCTGTAGGTCCTGCTGTACTGCTCAAGTCTGGAAATGCATCATAACCTGCAGTACTAACAGTACTAGGGACAGTAGTAAAACCTGTAGTACCAGTGTTGACTATTGTAGTAGTAGGAAAGTCTCCAGTATCACTAGTACTAGTGAAGTAAATTGTAGACATAGTATCAGTCATGGTAGTACTGATAGTAGAAACAGTGTCAGTGTAAAATACAGTGGTAGTATCAGTAGTAGTAGTATCAGTAGTAGTATCAATAGTAGTAGTAGTAGTAGTAGTAGTAGTATCAGTCATAGTAGTCGTAGTAGTAGTAGTAGTAGTAGTATCAGTATCAGTCATAGTAGTAGTAGTAGTAGTAGTAGTATCAGTAGTAGTATCACTCATAGTAGTATCAGTCGTAGTAATAGTAGTAGTAGTATCAGTAGTAGTAGTATCAGTAGTAGTAGTATCAGTCATAGTAGTAGTAGTAGTAGTAGTATCAGTAGTAGTAGTATCAGTAGTAGTATCAGTCATAGTAGTAGTAGTAGTAGTATCAGTAGTAGTAGTATCAGTAGTAGTATCAGTCATAGTAGTAGTAGTAGAAGTATCAGTAGTAGTAGTATCAGTAGTAGTATCAGTCATAGTAGTAGTAGTAGTAGTATCAGTAGTAGTAGTATCAGTAGTAGTATCAGTCATAGTAGTAGTAGTAGAAGTATCAGTAGTAGTAGTATCAGTAGTAGTATCAGTCATAGTAGTAGTAGTAGTAGTATCAGTAGTAGTAGTATCAGTAGTAGTATCAGTCATAGTAGTAGTAGTAGTAGTATCAGTAGTAGTATCACTCATAGTAGTATCAGTAGTAGTATCAGTCATAGTAGTAGTAGTAGTAGTAAGACTAGTAGTGTCAGTCACTCCTGATGAGGGTGTATCACCAGCCGCTGTCAGAGAAGAAGAGTTATGTTCTTTAGTGAATCTTCTGTTGGTTCTCCACAGAAATTCTGCAGAATATCAAAGTCTGACTTCTTCAACGTGGAAATATCCCGGAACCCCCCCCCCCACCGCAACCTCCAGCCAACAGCTGACTCCAAAATACACAACACACGCGCACACACACCTAACAGCTAGCAGCTAATAGCCAGCAGCTAACAGCTAACAGCTAATAGTCAACAGCTAACAGCTAACAGTGAGTCGCTAACAGCTAGCAGATAATAGCCAGCAGCTAACAGCTAACAGCTCAAAGTGGCTGATATTCTCACTTTAAGAAAGTGTGTTAGTGTTTTATTTTAACAGGCAGTGAGATGAATATTTACAAATTTTAGAAGCTAAACTTTGACATGAGAGAGTTTGTCGTGTCATAAAGTGTTTTACTCATCGATGGGATCTATAGGTTCTTTTATGTAGTCCATCAATATGTTTTAATGCTGTAGCTGTGGGTTCCTCTGATAGACTGACAGCTGAGAGCAGATCTGTTGCCATGTCAACTCTTTCTAAATTAACTTTAACTTCCCTCCCAGAATGCACTCTGAATGTGACCAATCAGAACAAACAGGTCATAATAAAACCAATCAGTCTTGATGTGAATTAAACCAGTGGTTCCCAACCTGGGGGTCGCTGGATTAATCAAGAGTCATGAGTCATGAAAAAAATATATGTTAAACACAAAATTGTGATTTTTCTTCAAGCTTTCTATGGATTTTTGCTTTATTTCTTGTCAAGTTCTATATTTTACCTCCTCAAGCCTCTGAAAGTTATTCAGATAAAACAAAATAAGTTCTCTTTCTAGAGCTGCAGGGTTGGTCAATTAATTGATTAGATGATCAACAGAAGATTAATCAGCAACTATTTTGATAATTGAATAGTCGTTTTAGTCATTTTTTAAGCAAAAATTTAAAAAAAAATAAGCTGGTTTCAGCTTCTCATATGTGATAATTTATTGCTTTTCTTTGTGGAACATGAAGATAAACTGAATATCTTTGGGGTTTGGACTGTTGGACACAATCAGACGACTGAAGATGTAACCTTGGACTGTGGGGAACTTTAACGGATATTTTTCACTATTTTCTGACATTTTATGGACAAAACGATAAACTGATCAACCAAGACAATAATCGATAACTTAACTGGTGAACATGCAACATGTGAGGAGGGTCCCATGTGGACTTTAATTTAAGGGATCACAGGCCAAAGAGGTTGGGAACCACTGAATTAAACCACTGCAGGAACCTGAGAGCTAGTTCTCACTAGAACCTGAACTTTAAGAACCCTGTGAGTGTTTGTTCTTCAGAGGGTTTCAGAAGAACATCATGACAACACCATCCCACAATTTACATTCATAATCCACTAATTAAAACTGGTGTGCAGGACTTTTGTCTCCCTCTTCTGGGACTGATAGTAATTACAGAAACACTGCTGACGTGTTTACATGCTGCGCCGTAGCCGACTCCGTCGCTAAAACGGTGGATAAGTTGTTTTGAACATCACACAACCCCCATGAAATGACCCGTTTCACTATAAGTATTTGATCCATTTGGTCTGATAACATTTGGAAAGTCTAAAAGAGCTGCATGATTAAATTTTTTTATCCCCATTCAATTTAACAGAGAGTTAACTGGAAGTTAGCCGGCTTGGCCGGCGGAAGTCTCTGGTGCACATGCTCTGCTCATTGAGTCAAACCTGACACCAGATTAAAAACTTTACATATAAATGAATGGACGTTCATTTTTATATAAAAGCTCTGCACTGCAAGTTTAATTATCTCAAGCCAAGATGTTTGTGGAGAAATGTGATGCTACTCAAATCACATTTTCATCAACATAACGAGGAAAAGTTTGATTGAAACAAACAAATCAGTGAAACGTATTCCGGTAAGTGTCCCTGTAAGACAACGTCTCACCAAACTGTTTCTTTCTGAATTCAGATTCACAGCTGTTCAGCTTCAGTCTTTATGGTTAAATACTGAAAACAGAAAGTATTTCTGAAGCTGCTTCAGAGTCTTCATCAACCGTCTGTGCTGAGACTTTCAGCCTGTTTAGTTTGGGTTTCTGGTTCTGGCTCAGTGTTACCAGCAGCAGTTGCTGTTGTGTTTTCACACCTGTAGTCATGTGTTGTGGATCAAATGTGATGCAGCTTCTACGGGACGTGATGATACAAGACAGACAGACAGGTGAACAGGAAGACAGGTGAACAGGAAGACAGGTGAACAGGAAGACAGGTGAGCAGACAGACAGGTGAACAGGAAGACAGGTGAGCAGACAGACAGGTGAACAGGAAGACAGGTGAACAGGAAGACAGGTGAGCAGACAGACAGGTGAACAGGAAGACAGGTGAGCAGTACTTACTGGCTGCTGTTTCGGCTGCTTCACCTGAAAGAGAGACAAAATGTTATTGTGTGTGTGTGTGTGTACAGGTATGTGCAGGTGTTGGCGATGTGTGTGTATACAGGTATGTATAGATGTGTGTGTGCGTGTACATTTACGTACAGGTGTTGGCAGTGCCTCTGGGCAGGGGGAGGAAAGATCCGGGCCTCCAGCTGCGGGATTTGAACCCTTGGCTGCAGCGCTGGCAGTCCTGTCCGGCTGTGTTGTGGTCACATTCACACTGCAGTGTTGCATCTCGCAAAACACACTGAGATGCATGCTGGTTACACTTACACCTGCAGGAACACACACCAGGTGTAGCTCGCTTTCAGTGGTTGTAGCTGGTTGTTAGTTAGTTGGAGAGTGTAACTGGTAGTTAGTAGGTGTAGTTGGTAGTTAGTAGGTGTAGCTGGTAGTTAGTAGGTGTAGTTGGTTGTTAGTAGGTGTAGCTGGTAGTTAGTAGGTGTAGTTGGTTGTTAGTAGGTGTAGCTGGTAGTTAGTTAGTTGGAGAGCGTAGTTGGTTGTTAGTAGGTGTAGCTGGTAGTTAGTAGGTGTAGCTGGTAGTTAGTTAGTTGGAGAGCGTAGTTGGTTGTTAGTAGGTGTAGCTAGTAGTTAGTAGGTGTAGTTGGTTTAGCTGGTTGTTAGTTGGAGAGCGTAGTTGGTTGTTAGTAGGTGTAGCTGGTAGTTAGTAGGTGTAGCTGGTAGTTAGTTAGTTGGAGAGCGTAGTTGGTTGTTAGTAGGTGTAGTTGGTTGTTAGTAGGTGTAGCTAGTAGTTAGTAGGTGTAGTTGGTTGTTAGTAGGTGTAGCTGGTAGTTAGTTAGTTGGAGAGCGTAGTTGGTTGTTAGTAGGTGTAGCTAGTAGTTAGTAGGTGTAGTTGGTTGTTAGTAGGTGTAGCTGGTAGTTAGTAGGTGTAGTTGGTTGTTAGTAGGTGTAGCTGGTAGTTAGTAGGTGTAGCTGGTTGTTAGTAGGTGTAGCTGGTAGTTAGTAGGTGTACCTGGTAGTTAGTTAGTTGGAGAGCGTAGTTGGTTGTTAGTAGGTGTAGTTGGTTGTTAGTAGGTGTAGCTGGCTGTTAGTTAGTTGGAGAGCGTAGCTGGTTGTTAGTAGGTGTAGCTGGTAGTTAGTTAGTTGGAGAGCGTAGCTGGTAGTTAGTAGGTGTAGCTGGTAGTTAGTTAGTTGGAGAGCGTAGTTGGTTGTTAGTAGGTGTAGTTGGTTGTTAGTAGGTGTAGCTGGTTGTTAGTTAGTTGGAGAGCGTAGTTGGTTGTTAGTAGGTGTAGCTGGTTGTTAGTAGGTGTAGCTGGTAGTTAGTAGGTGTAGCTGGTAGTTAGTGAGTTGGAGAGCGTAGTTGGTAGTTAGTAGGTGTAGCTGGTAGTTAGTAGGTGTAGCTGGTAGTTAGTAGGTGTAGCTGGTTGTTAGTAGGTGTACCTGGTAGTTAGTTAGTTAGAGAGCGTAGCTGGTTGTTAGTAGGTGTAGCTGGTAGTTAGTTAGTTGGAGAGCGTAGTTGGTTGTTAGTAGGTGTAGCTAGTAGTTAGTAGGTGTAGTTGGTTGTTAGTAGGTGTAGCTGGTAGTTAGTAGGTGTAGCTGGTTGTTAGTTAGTTGGAGAGCGTAGTTGGTTGTTAGTAGGTGTAGCTGGTAGTTAGTTAGTTGGAGAGCGTAGTTGGTTGTTAGTAGGTGTAGCTAGTAGTTAGTAGGTGTAGTTGGTTCTTAGTAGGTGTAGCTGGTAGTTAGTAGGTGTAGCTGGTAGTTAGTTAGAGAGCGTAGCTGGTAGTTAGTAGGTGTAGCTGGTTGTTAGTTAGTTAGAGAGCGTAGCTGGTTGTTAGTAGGTGTAGCTAGTAGTTAGTAGGTGTAGTTGGTTCTTAGTAGGTGTAGCTGGTAGTTAGTAGGTGTAGCTGGTAGTTAGTTAGTTAGAGAGCGTAGCTGGTTGTTAGTAGGTGTAGCTGGTTGTTAGTAGGTGTAGCTGGTTGTTAGTAGGTGTAGCTAGTAGTTAGTAGGTGTAGTTGGTTCTTAGTAGGTGTAGCTGGTAGTTAGTAGGTGTAGCTGGTAGTTAGTTAGTTAGAGAGCGTAGCTGGTTGTTAGTAGGTGTAGCTGGTAGTTAGTTAGTTGGAGAGCGTAGTTGGTTGTTAGTAGGTGTAGCTAGTAGTTAGTAGGTGTAGTTGGTTCTTAGTAGGTGTAGCTGGTAGTTAGTAGGTGTAGCTGGTTGTTAGTTAGTTGGAGAGCGTAGTTGGTTGTTAGTAGGTGTAGCTGGTAGTTAGTAGGTGTAGCTGGTAGTTAGTAGGTGTAGCTGGTAGTTAGTTAGTTGGAGAGCGTAGTTGGTTGTTAGTAGGTGTAGCTAGTAGTTAGTAGGTGTAGTTGGTTGTTAGTAGGTGTAGCTGGTAGTTAGTAGGTGTAGATGGTTGTTAGTAGGTGTACCTGGTAGTTAGTTAGTTGGAGAGCGTAGTTGGTTGTTAGTAGGTGTAGCTGGTTGTTAGTAGGTGTAGCTGGTAGTTAGTAGGTGTAGCTGGTTGTTAGTAGGTGTAGCTGGTAGTTAGTAGGTGTAGCTGGTTGTTAGTAGGTGTAGCTGGTAGTTAGTAGGTGTACCTGGTAGTTAGTTAGTTGGAGAGCGTAGTTGGTTGTTAGTAGGTGTAGCTGGCTGTTAGTTAGTTGGAGAGCGTAGCTGGTAGTTAGTTAGTTGGAGAGCGTAGTTGGTTGTTAGTAGGTGTAGTTGGTTGTTAGTAGGTGTAGCTGGTTGTTAGTAGGTGTACCTGGTAGTTAGTTAGTTGGAGAGCGTAGCTGGTAGTTAGTAGGAGTAGCTGGTAGTTAGTTAGTTGGAGAGCGTAGCTGGTAGTTAGTAGGTGTAGCTGGTAGTTAGTTAGTTGGAGAGCGTAGTTGGTTGTTAGTAGGTGTAGTTGGTTGTTAGTAGGTGTAGCTGGTTGTTAGTAGGTGTACCTGGTAGTTAGTTAGTTGGAGAGCGTAGTTGGTTGTTAGTAGGTGTAGTTGGTTGTTAGTAGGTGTAGCTGGCTGTTAGTTAGTTGGAGGATGTTGCTGGTTGTTAGTTAGTTGGAGAGCGTAGTTGGTTGTTAGTAGGTGTAGTTGGTTGTTACTAGGTGTAACTGGTAGTTAGTTAGTTGGAGAGCGTAGTTGGTTGTTAGTAGGTGTAGTTGGTTGTTACTAGGTGTAACTGGTAGTTAGTTAGTTGGAGAGCGTAGTTGGTTGTTAGTAGGTGTAGCTGGTTGTTAGTAGGTGTAGCTGGTAGTTAGTAGGTGTAGCTGGTTGTTAGTAGGTGTAGTTGGTTGTTAGTTAGTTAGAGAGCGTAGTTGGTTGTTAGTAGGTGTAGCTGGTTGTTAGTAGGTGTAGCTGGTAGTTAGTAGGTGTAGCTGGCTGTTAGTAGGTGTAGTTGGTTGTTAGTTAGTTGGAGGATGTTGCTGGTTGTTAGTTAGTTGGAGAGCGTAGCTGGTTGTTAGTAGGTGTAGCTGGTTGTTAGTAGGTGTAGCTGGTTGTTAGTTAATTAGAGAGCGTAGTTGGTTGTTAGTAGGTGTAGCTGGTTGTTAGTTAGTCAGAGAGTGTAGCTGGTTGTTAGTAGGTGTAGTTGGTTGTTAGTAGGTGTAGCTGGTTGTTAGTAGGTGTACCTGGTAGTTAGTTAGTTGGAGAGCGTAGTTGGTTGTTAGTAGGTGTAGTTGGTTGTTAGTAGGTGTAGCTGGCTGTTAGTTAGTTGGAGGATGTTGCTGGTTGTTAGTTAGTTGGAGAGCGTAGTTGGTTGTTAGTAGGTGTAGTTGGTTGTTACTAGGTGTAACTGGTAGTTAGTTAGTTGGAGAGCGTAGTTGGTTGTTAGTAGGTGTAGTTGGTTGTTACTAGGTGTAACTGGTAGTTAGTTAGTTGGAGAGCGTAGTTGGTTGTTAGTAGGTGTAGCTGGTTGTTAGTAGGTGTAGCTGGTAGTTAGTAGGTGTAGTTGGTTGTTAGTTAGTTAGAGAGCGTAGTTGGTTGTTAGTAGGTGTAGCTGGTTGTTAGTAGGTGTAGCTGGTAGTTAGTAGGTGTAGCTGGCTGTTAGTAGGTGTAGTTGGTTGTTAGTTAGTTGGAGGATGTTGCTGGTTGTTAGTTAGTTGGAGAGCGTAGCTGGTTGTTAGTAGGTGTAGCTGGTTGTTAGTAGGTGTAGCTGGTTGTTAGTTAATTAGAGAGCGTAGTTGGTTGTTAGTAGGTGTAGCTGGTTGTTAGTTAGTCAGAGAGTGTAGCTGGTTGTTAGTTAATTAGAGAGCGTAGTTGGTTGTTAGTAGGTGTAGCTGGTTGTTAGTAGGTGTAGCTGGTAGTTAGTAGGTGTAGCTGGCTGTTAGTAGGTGTAGTTGGTTGTTAGTTAGTTGGAGGATGTTGCTGGTTGTTAGTTAGTTGGAGAGCGTAGCTGGTTGTTAGTAGGTGTAGCTGGTTGTTAGTAGGTGTAGCTGGTTGTTAGTTAGTTAGAGAGCGTAGCTGGTTGTTAGTAGGTGTAGCTGGTTGTTAGTTAGTTAGAGAGCGTAGCTGGTTGTTAGTAGGTGTAGCTGGCGGGTGTAGCAGCAGGTGTGTAGTTACCTGGCAGGTATGTCGATATTTGAGACTGCGTAGAAGTACTTGAGCAGGTTTTCTTTCTGGACGTAGGTTCCTCCTAGCGCTGGGCGGAGAAGTCGCAGGCGGAGGTTGGTGAAGGTGAAGAAGTCTCTCAGGCCCTTCATGGTCTCCATGCGGGTGTACAGGGCATCCATGTTGATCAGCTTCGGACCCGCAAACACCCCGAAGCGTGCGCGCACCTCAAACACCACCAGCTTCTCCTCCTATTGGTCAGACACTGACATCAGTAACTCAGCTATTGGTCAACCACTCAGTAACAGGCACTAACAACTGTCCTGTTCATTAAACACAGTCCAAACTAGTATAGTCAGTATGACCAGTATAGCCAGTATAACCAGTAGGACCAGTATAATCAGTATAATCAGTATAATCAATGTGACCAGTACCATCAGTGTAACCAGGATAACCAGTATATCCAGTAAAACCAGTATAATCAGTATGACCAGGATGACCAGTTTTGGGCCTAGGACCCACCTTGGCTCCGACCCAGCGAGAATACTGCTCAGTGCAGATGACCCGGGTCAGGTTGCTGGGAGTCAGATCTGAGACCCGTTTAGGTGGCATACCGAAGGCCTCCATGCAGTCATCAGCGTAGAACTGATATGGCTGCCATGTTCCACCTGAGACAAGAGACAAGGTTCTAACAAGGTTCCACCTGAGACAGGAGACAAGGTTCTTACAATGTTCCACCTGAGACAGGAGACAAGGTTCTAACACGTTTTCACCTGAGACAGGAGACAAGGTTCTTACAATGTTCGACCTGAGACAGGAGACAAGGTTCTAACAAGGTTCCATTTGAGACAGGAGACATGGTCCTAACAAGGTTCCACCTGAAACAGGAGACAAGGTTCTAACAAGGTTCCACCTGAGACAGTAGACAAGGTTCAAACAAGGTTATACCTGAGAGGGGAGACAAGGTTCTAACAAGGTTCCATCTGTGACAGGTGACAAGGTCCTAAAAAGGTTCCACCTGAGACAGGAGACAAGGTTCTAACAAGGTTCCACCTGAGACAGGAGACAAGGTTCTAAAAAGATTCCACCTGTGACAGGAGAAAAGGTCCTAACAAGGTTCCATTTGAGACAGGAGACAAGGTTCAAACAAGGTTCCACCAGAGACAGTAGACAAGATTCTAACAGGGTTACACCTGAGACAGGAGACAAGGTTCTAACAAGGTTCCATCTGTGACAGGAGAACAAGGTCCTAAAAAGGTTCCACCTGAGACAGGAGACAAGGTTCTTACAATGTTCCACCTGTGACAGGAGACAAGGTTCTAACAAGGTTCCACCTGAGAAAGGGGAAACAAGGTTCTAAAAAGGTTCCATTTGAGACAGGAGACAAGGTCCTAACAAGGTTCCACTTGAAACAGGAGAAAAGGTTCTAACAAGGTTCCACCTGAGACAGGAGACAAGGTTCTAACAAGTTTACACTTGAGACAGGAGAACAAGGTTTTATCAAGGTTCCATTTGAGACAGGAGACAGGGTCCTAACAAGGTTCCACCTGAAACAGGAGACAAGGTTCTAACAAGGTTCCACCTGAGACAGGAGACAAGGTTCTAACAAGGTTCCACCTGTGACAGGAGATAAGGTCCTAACAAGGTGCCACCTGAGACAGGAGACAAGGTTCTGACAAGGTTCCACCTGAAACAGGAGACAAGGTTCTAACAAGGTTCCACCTGAGACAGGAGACAAGGTTCTAACAAGGTTCCACCTGTGACAGGAGATAAGGTCCTAACAATGTGCCACCTGAGACAGGAGACAAGGTTCTGACAAGGTTCCACCTGAAACAGGAGACAAGGTTCTAACAAGGTTCCACCTGAGACAGGAGACAAGGTTCTAACAAGGTTCCATTTGAGACAGGAGACAAGGTCCTAACAAGGTTTCACCTGAGACAGGAGACAAGGTTCTAACAAGGTTCCAGTTGAGACAGGAGACAAGGTTCTTACAAGGTTCCACCTGAGACAGGAGACAAGGTTCTTACAAGGTTCCACCTGAGACAGGAGACAAGGTCCTAACAAGGTTCCATTTGAGACAGGAGACAAGGTCCTAACAAGGTTCCATTTGAGACAGGGGACTAGGTTCTGACAAGGTTCTATTTGAGACAGGAGACACGGTTCTAACAAGGTTCCACCTAAAACAGGAGACAAGGTTCTGACAATGTTCCACCTGAGACAGGAGACAAGGTTCTAACAAGGTTCCACGTCAGACAAGAGATAGGGTTCTAAGAAGGTTATAACAGGTTTTGACAGATTCTAAGAAGGTTCAAACGGAGTTCTGACAGGGTTCTGAATGGGTTCTAACAGTAATGAACACTACACTCACTAGCACCGACCAATCACCTTTGTCCAGAGATTTCTCCAGGACCATGCTGGTTGGTCGGCCATACTCAAAGGTCACAATGATGTCATCGACCACCTCCAGACTCTTGTTCCATGACAGTGTGATGTTGGCCAATAGCGGCTCAGGATACTTGGACCATGTGACTGTCTGCCAGTAGGTGATGAGCCCACCCCTCTCCCTGTCCCCCATCAGCTGAGGAGGGTGAGACAGATCGGGGCTGGATGCATCGCACTCATCACTGCAGAGATATGGGTTCTCCTGCAGAAAGAGAGATTAGTATAGTGGCAATTTTTATCATTTTAGTTTGAGCTAATTTTTTGCCTCATTAGTTTGTTGTTTTGATGCATTTCTTTTTCTTAACAGTCCACTGTGAATCCATCTCAAATGGAAGGGTTACTCACAAATCCACACAGCATCAGAAGAATATTTGACTTATACTTATCTCTCCAGGCAGATATGAATAAACCTCCTTTTTACAGAGCAAGAATGCATTTCACAAATTAAAGCCTTCTGTAGAAGAAGATTATAATCCAATGGAGTATCCAAAAAACTGTATTCCACAGAAAGGTAATCCAAAATATTCCAAATTAACGGTCAAAAAAGCTGTATCGAGCCAAACTAACTGTAAGGCAGCCTCCTTCCCTCACTAACTGCTGACTAATCAGCCTTTTACATCTGACTTCTAGATATGACACTAGGAGGTGCACTTTAGCACTAAACGTGTAGTAATAAATCCCACAGTATTCTGAAGAATAACAATAACAAACAAACAACAGTAATAACAACAATAAAGTATGTTGTGATGACTGGCTCTTACAGGCAGAGAGAGACAGACACAGAGACAAAAGAATTCCAGAAGAGTAGCTGCACCAAAAATGAGCTCCTGAATACATCTCAGACTTGGACCTAAAAAAGCAGAGAGCAGGGAGGTTGAGTACCCTGCTAAATGTAAGAGTGGAACAGCTAGAGAGAAACATAAGGAGAAGACACTGCGTGAAAACCCAGAGGTCTTCTTCTCTGAAGCTGAAGTGGACACCATGAGGATCAATGGAACATATTCACATGGTGGCCATTTTCCTCTGACATCTGGCTCAGGATGGGAAGCTAGTACAGTAGTAGTGTTAGTGAAAATAGTACATGCCTCCATGGAATTTATGTCATACTATTTAGTATTGTAAATGTATACAGTTGTACATATGTTAATGTTTTCATATTTGTCTCACTCTACGGGTTCATTTTTATTGCTTTAATGTGTTCATTTCATATAAGTTGCTGGAATATTCAGGGTCTCCACTCCTCAACCTTTGAACAAAAGAGTGGAAACCCTCAATTCATGAGGTCTATCAAAGAAGTTGATGTAATTGTGTTGACATGGTGTCAAAATTATCTGCTCACTCACTGTCCTCCAGGATATAATGAAGTCATGGTGCCCTCTATAAAATTAAAAAACATATGCAAGGGCAGAACATTGGATCTTGGTGTGGTATAAAGTAGTATTCACCAGTAAAACAGGATAAATCACACATCTGGTTAAGGTTAGATCAAACCCTGAGCATAACTGATAGGGATCTATGTCTCTGTGTTATTATATTATATATATATAAGACATTTTTGAAACTCTCCATTCAGAAATCACATATTTCCAGGCCCAGGGAAACATGCTTCTAACTGGAGATCTGCATGGACAAACAGGAAGTGGACCTGATGTCATTGACCCACATGTGTTTGGTCAGTTTCCCCTGTTTACCACACCAACCATCACCCATCAGAACAACCTTGACTCTGAAATGAATCAAAGTGGCAGCGAATGCATCTCTTTTACACCTTAGGCCTTCACATAGTTATCTGTAGGTTCAGAGATGACTCTTTAGGGAGATTCACATACTCCTCAGCTGTTGAGTTAGGTGTAGTATACTGTGCAACCACTGTCATGGACCCCTCCACTATCAGTGCATTCACTGTCAGACAACAATCCCTCCTTTCAGATCACAACCAAATAAATGTGTTTCAAATAGAGAAGGCAATCCAGGCACTCGAAATATAAAAATGTAACAATGAGAAAGGAAATACTAAGAAGCCTTCATTGTTGGGGCTAACTCCTTGAAACAGCAACATGTTTTGACCTCTGTAGGCCTTCCTCAGGGCTTTAAAACAGATGATACGGGTGTGGCCTCACCTATATAGTAGCAAAAGCCAATGGGAGGCAATCACATGACCTGGACAATAACATGACAGGTGAAACAAATTGAAAATCATGAAAAAATGAAGAAAAAAAACATGAGATGAGATAAGATGGAAATATATACATGTACTTCATAATGGAAAATAGGCACCCATATATAGGTTTTACATAGGCTGTGAGAACAGAGAAGAGCCTATACAGAAAGAATTACAGAAAAAGTAAGGTCTATCCTCATTTACAACAGGATACTTTAATGCAGCCAGTCAATGGACCCAAAAAGCTTCCCTTTGGTTAAGTTTCTGTAATCTCGTAAAAAGTGGGGTCATCTTATATTTCATCTTACATCTTATATATATGTCAATATAAACTTAGCACAAAAAATAAGGAAATTTATGTTTGGTAGATTATTTCTTTGTTGTAACGATGCTTCATGGCAATAAATCTTATACCGTTGGAAAGCCTTTTTATCTCCATTTTTAAATGGAGCCACATTTGTAAGGAACATGCATTTGTGGGACGAGCAGCAGAGCTGAGTATGTGGGTTGCGCCCATGAAAAATTTGCCAAATCTTCTCTGCCGATGCCAAACAACTTATTCTGCCATTGACTCTTGTTTGGTGTTTGGTGGATTGGATGATTGAAGTTTGAAGTTTGCCTGGCACCTCCTCCTCATGCTGGTCACCAGCCTGGTCACACTCTGCTGTGGGATGGCATGCCATTCTTCAACCAGCATTTATCACAAGTCAGCCAATGTGGTTGTGTTGGTCACTCTGGCACGAACAGCACGCCCAAGCTGATCCCACAAGTGTTCAATGGGGTTGAGGTCAGGACTGCTGGCAGGCTGTTCCATCCTCTCCACTCCCAAATTCTGGAGGTAGTCTCTGATAAACCCCGCTCTGTGGGGGCGAGCGTTGTCATGTTGGAGGATAGAGTTTGGTCCCAGACTGTGGAGATATGGGATTGCCACTGGTTGCAGAATCTCATCTCCATATCTCTCTGCATTGAGATTGCCTCCAATGATGACAAGCCTTGTTTTTCCAGTGAGGGAGATGCCGCCCCACACCATCACCCTAACCCTAACCCCCTAACTTTGTATGTATGTTCAAGACATAGTGCAGGATGTCTCAGGCATGTTTTGATGGGCACTACAGTTAATCCGATCAACAGCAGCTCAACTCAATATGTAGTCTCCAGATATTCTGCGTGTGAGGTGTTTAGGGAGCATCTGTAAATGATAGCATCTACTGATAGCCTGATTCTGAGGCGTTTAGGGAACATCTGTAAATTGTAACGTCTACCGATAGTCTGCATGTGAGGCATTTAGGGAACATCGGAAAATTATAGCATCTACTGATAGCCTGTGTGTGAGGCGTTTACGGAACATCAGTAAATTATAATGTCTACTGATAGCCTGCGTGTGAGGCGAACTGGGCCCCAGAAGTCAGAAGAACAAATACCAAAATATTATTAAACATAGTATGAGTTATAGCTACCTTGAAATAACCATAATAGAATCAGGGAGTTTTGACATGGCAGCGAATGCACTCAAAAAAAAAAAGCCCAAAGAGCTCTAAATGCAATAAAGAGAAAATGTTATAATTTCCAAATCCCAATTAAAGTCCGGCTCAAAATATGTGACAGTGTCATCCTGCCCACTGCGTTGTATGGTAGTGAAATCTAGTATCCACTCAGTCATCATAACTAAACCTGCTGCATCAAACATCCAACACAGTCCTTACATGTACACAGAAAACAACAACAAATGCAAGTAGAGCAGAATTAGGCAGATACTTGCTGATAATTAACTGTCAGAAGAGAGCACTTCAATGTTTTAATCTCCTTAAATCCCTAACCCTACCCCCCGAGACCCCCTCCAATCCAAAGCCCTCCAAACCAAGAGCTGAGCCAAGAAAAGAGTCCCCGATGTCAGCTGGTGCTGAGACTAACTGCCCCTCTCAGACACATTCACTAGTCTCACACCAGCACTGCTTTCCAAACACCAATTACAGTCAACCAAACTATAACACAATGTACAGAAACCAGTCTGCTTAGATATGTAGATCAGACTGTTATGTGATGAACTGGCAGAATATCTCTCTGCTGTCACAGATAGAAAGCAGAGACAGATCCTAACAAGTACAGGCTGAGTGACCACAAACTTTTTATCCAACAAGATGACACAAAACATCACGGTAACCAAAAGAAAAGACAAAATGTGTCACTGTTGGACAGGTGAGATATTAATCTCACATTTCAAAGAGCTTAATGAGCTCTCAACATTAAAAATACTCTCTCATACACAAACACACACACACACATGCATAGGATATACTGTATATATATATATATACATAGATACATAGATATACTATATATAATTAATATGTATCAATTTTAATGTTATGTTAATGTTATTTTGTTTAAATTGACTTTTGGTGATGCTTTGGCAATACTGTTGTTGTGACATTCATGCCAATAAAGCAAATTTAAATTTGAAGTTGATAGACAGAGAGAGGAGGCAGACGATTAACTGAATGATTGATCCTTCAGCTGGTATCAACATGTGAACAGGATCAATAAAAACTTTGTGTGTGTGTGTGTGTCAGACTGCTACAGAGGAGCTGATCAGTGGGTAGTGATTAGCAGTGATCGATCATTAATGATCATCAGTACTGACAGAGGCTCCTGGTGTGTTGAAACTGATCCTGTGTTTGTCCCACTAACATACATATGCAGTGTGTGAGGGATTAACAAGCATGATAATCTGCTCAGTGTGTTAATCTGACTTTAGCTGCAGCCAACTGTCACACTGCAGACACACAACTACAGCCAGCACACAACAACCAGCAAACAACTACAACCAGCACACAACAACCAGCAAACAACTACAATCAGAACACAACAACCAGAACACAACAACCAGCACACAACTACAGCCAGCACACAACAACCAGCAAACAACCACAATCAGAACACAACAACCAGCAAACAACTACAATCAGCAAACAACTACAACCAGAACACAACAACCAGCACACAACTACAGCCAGCACACAACAACCAGCAAACAACTACAACCAGCACACAACAACCAGCACACAACAACCAGCACATAACAACCAGCACACAACTAGAGTTTTTGTCGTATTTAGTCCTTAGTACAGATAAAGTAATTATAGTAGGTGATTTTAATATTCATGTGGACGTTGATAGTGACAGTCTCAGTACTGCATTTATCTCATTATTAGACTCAACTGGCTTCTCTCAGTGTGTAAATAATCCCACTCACTGTCTGAACCACACCCTAGACCTTGTTCTAACTTATGGGATTGAAACTGAACATTTAATAATTTTTCCACAAAATCCTATTTTATCAGATCATTTTTTAATAACTTTTGAATTCCTATTACTGGATTATACACCATTAGATAAAAATGTCCTCACTAGATGTCTCTCTGATAGTGTTGTAGATAAATTTAAGGAAGCAGTTCCGTCAATACTGAATTCACTGCCATGTCTCAATACTACAGAGGACTCTTATGTTAACTTTAGTTCCTCCCAAATTGATAATCTTGTTGATAGAGCTGCAGGCTCATTACGAATAACACTCGACTCCATCGCCCCCTTAAAAAAGAAGATAATAAAACATAAGAGGTTAGCTCCATGGTTTAACTCCCAAACCTGCAAATTAAAGCAAACATCATGAAAACTTGAAAGGATTTGGCGTTCCAGCAAACTAGAAGAATCTCGCTTAGTCTGGCAAGATAGTGTTAAAACATATAGGAAGGCCCTCTGTAATGCCAGAGCCGCCTATTACTCAGCATTAATAGAAGAGAATAAAAACAGCCCTAGGTTCCTTTTCAGCACTTTGGCCAGGCTGACAAAGAGTCATAACTCTACTGATCCATGTATTCCTATAGCTCTCAGTAGTAACGACTTTATGAGCTTCTTTAATGATAAAATTCTAACTATTAGAGACAAAATTAACCATCTCCTGCCCTCAACAGGCACCGTTCTCTCCCCAAACACAGGAACCTTAGACACAGCAGTAAATCCTGACATATATTTGGACTGTTTTTCTCCAGTAGACTTGTCTGAACTAACTTCAATGATTTGTTCATCTAAACCATCAACCTGTCTCTTAGATCCCATCCCAACTAGGCTGCTTAAGGAAGCCTTACCCTTAGTGAGCACTTCTTTACTAGATATGATCAATCTGTCTTTAGTAACAGGCTATGTACCACAATCCTTTAAAGTAGCTGTAATTAAACCTCTTCTTAAGAAGCCTACTCTTGATTCAGGTGTTTTAGCCAATTATAGACCTATATCTAACCTTCCATTTCTATCTAAGATCCTTGAGAAAGCAGTCTCTAATCAGTTATGTGACTTTCTACATAACAATAGTTTATTTGAGGATTTTCAGTCAGGATTTAGAGGCATCATAGCACAGAGACAGCACTGGTGAAAGTCACTAATGACCTCCTAACTGCATCGGACAAAGGATTTGTCTCTATACTTGTCCTGTTAGATCTTAGTTCCGTATTTGACACAATCGACCATCAAATCCTTTTGCAGAGACTGGAACATTTAATTGGCATTAAAGGAACTGCATTAAGCTGGTTTAAGTCCTATTTATCAGACCGATTTCAGTTTGTACATGTTAATGATGAATCCTCCATGAAGGCAAAAGTTAGACACGGAGTTCCACAAGGTTCTGTACTTGGACCAATTCTATTCACCTTATATATGCTTCCTTTAGGTAATATTATTAGGAAACACTCCATAAATTTTCATTGTTATGTATTGTTATGTTATGCTACCCACAAAGAGCTGGGTTCTGCTTGAGGTTTCTACCCGTTAAAGGGGAGTTTTTCCTTACTGCTGTCACCAAGTGCTGCTCATCGGGGAATGTTGGGTCTCTGTAAATTAAAGAGTTAAATCTAGACCTGCTTTATGTGAAAAGTGCCCTGAGATGACTTTTGTTGTGATTTGGTGCTATATAAATAAAAATGGATTGATTGAAATGAGATGTCACCCACCACTAGTCACCCATGTGATAAAATAAAGGAACTATTTAAATAGCCATGTACACACCCATGACCAAGGTGCAAGACACCACCAAGGCTTAGCTAAGACCAGTCATAGTGGGTGGAAAGCCACCTAGCCTGCCAGGCTGCAAGGCTAGCTTAGAAGAAAAAGACATCACTCCAAGCCAAAGACTGTTCTTGTAAGAGCCGTGGTCCCAGAGGCATGGTATATCAGGCCATGTGCTACTGCATTGAGCCCAGCACATGCTCAGTCAGTGGGGTGCCAGCTGCCATGTTCATGAAGTAGAACCTGATGAAGGTGGACGGGTCGACCAAGAGACTGCAGCACAAATCTCGGATAGAGGGGCACCTCTCCATAAGGCCCATGAGGTAGCAGGACCCTGCCTGGACTTTGCATGCACCCCTGCTGGGGCCAGCCTGCCTGCCATCTTATGCACCTGTGAGATTGCATCCACAACCCAATGAGAGAGCCTATTCTTAGAGACTAGTTGCCCAAGGCAATTAGGTTTGTAACAGATAAAAAATTGGTCTGTGGGTACATGTCTGATGAAGATACACCGGTAAGACCCTTAAATGGCACAACAGCGACTTCCTACTCAACCATGCTTCACCGCCCTGAGGAGGGTGGAAAGGATGCAGCTCAATAGACCACCACCCGTTGAGAAGCTGCAGCATTCCTCATGCATAGAGCTCACCCATTCTTTTAGCAGACACGATTGCCAATAAGAATGTTGGCTTGAGAGAAAGCCATGTCAGCTCAACTGTCTCCAGCTGGCCTTCTGTGGTAGGGAGCAACCCTACGTACATCTTTAAGAAACTGAGCAATAAGGTCGCAACAAGCCTCTGCCAGTTTCCGAGACCAAACACAGGATGCCTTCATGGCTGCCCTGCCCTAGTTAATGGAGCCTGTGCTCTTTGCAGAGTGCTAACCACAGACTGGGGCAACCCCGTGGCTGCAAAGTCAGCCCTCTCCGGGGCCAGGCCCAAAGCCTGAGCCCCTGGGGAAAAGGATAAAAAAGAGTCCTGTGGGCCTGGGACGGGAGGTCCCGCCGAAAAAGGAGCTCCCAGATGTGTCCTTGAAGGAGGAGTGTAATTACCAAGAACCAGATCATCTGGGGCCAATCGGGGGCCACCCGAATGAGACTCACTTCTCCCACCTGGACTCTCTGTAGGAGTGGGTGCAGGAGGACGAAGGGAGGGAAGACATACAGGAGGCCCAAATCTCCATATGCAGAAAAAGACGGGATAATGAGCTTTCTCCCTGGAAGCGAAGAGCTCGGCTACAGCTGCACCGAAGCGGTCTGAGATCTCACTGGGAACCTCTGGATGCAGCGTCCATTCCCCAGGGAGGGGGTCCCCCCTTTGAAAGCTGATCCACTGCAAGGTTCACCTGACCTGCCACCCTAACCCTAACTCCCTAATCCTAACCCTAACCCTAACCCCCTAATCCTAACTCTAACCCTAACCCCCTAACCCTAACCCTAACCCCCTAACCCCCTAACCCTAACCCTAACCCCCTAACCCTAACCCTAACCCCCTAACCCTAACCCCCTAACCCTAACCCTATCCCTAACCCTAACCCTAACCCCCTAACCCTAACCCTAACCCCTAACCCTAACCCTAACCCCCTAACCCTAACCCCCTAACCCTAACCCTATCCCTAACCCTAACCCCCTAACCCTAACCCTAACCCCCTAACCCTAACCCTAACCCTAACCCTAACCCCCTAACCCTAACCCTAACCCCCTAACCCTAACCCTAACCCTAACCCCCTAACCCTAACCCCCTAACCCTATCCCTATCCCTAACCCCCTAACCCTAACCCCCTAACCCTAACCCTATCCCTAACCCTAACCCCCTAACCCTAACCCCCTAACCCTAACCCTAACCCTAACCCCCTAACCCTAACCCTAACCCCCTAACCCTAACCCTAACCCCCTAACCCTAACCCTAACCCCCTAACCCTATCCCTATCCCTAACCACCTAACCCTAACCCTAACTCTATCCCTAACCCTAACCCCCTAACCCTAACCCTAACCCCCTAACCCTAACCCCCTAACCCTAACCCTAACCCCCTAACCCTAACCCTAACCCTATCCCTAACCCCCTAACCCTAACCCCCTAACCCTAACCCCCTAACCCTAACTCTATCCCTAACCCTAACCCCCTAACCCTAACCCTAACCCCCTAACCCTAACCCTAACCCTAACCCTAACCCTAACCCCCTAACCTTAACCCCCTAACCTTAACCCTATCCCTAACCCCCTAACCCTAACCCCCTAACCCTAACCCCCTAACCCCCTAACCCTAACCCTATCCCTAACCCCCTAACCCTAACCCCCTAACCCTAACCCTAACCCTAACCCCCTAACCTTAACCCCCTGACCTTAACCTAACCCTTGCCTTCAGGGACTCGAACTGCCTCGCTTCCTTTCTGCTGAGTATGTGAAGACTTTCCCGACATGACGGCCTCATGACTGCATCCCTGCACCTTGTGAATGTGCAGGAGGCTGACACCTGAACACACACACACACACACACACCTGAAAACACACACACACACACACACACACACACCTGAACACACACACACACACACACACACACACACACACACCTGAAAACACACACACACACACACACACACACACCTGAACACACACACACACACACACACACACACACCTGAACACACACACACACACACACACACACACCTGAACACACACACACACACACACACACACACACACACACCTGAACACACACACACACACACACACACCTGAACACACACACACACACACACACACCTGAACACACACACACA
>NC_089518.1:40736567-40739067 GCF_963924715.1 Thunnus thynnus
TTGAAACTAAAGTCAGACTTTAATCTCCAGCGGGCGGAAGCGGGAAGATGGCGGTGATGCACCTTTAAGCTGGTTGCTGACCGCCAATAAATCCAAAGAAGAAGAAGAAGAAGAAGCAGAACGAAGAAGAACGAAGAAGAAGAAGAAGCAGAACGAAGAAGAACGAAGAAGAAGAAGCAGCAGCAGCAACAACAGGGAAGATGGCGGACGTGGTGAGCGTCGGAGTGAACCTGGACGCCTTTTCTCACGCCATCAGCGGCATCCAGGCGCTGCGCTCCAGCGTGAGCCGCGTGTTCGAGTCCCTGAAGGACGGAATGAAGAACCGGGAGACGCTGGAGGGCCGCGAGAAGCAGTTTATAGCCGAGTTCCAGGACCACCTGCAGGCGGTCAACAGAGACCTGAAGTGAGTCCGCCGCACCAGACTCCCTTCAGATTTAACCCGATTCTAACTGTTGCCGGTCAGGGTCCGGTAGTCTGTCAGGGTCCGGTAGTCTGGTCAGGGTCCGGTGGTCTGGTCAGGGTCCGGTGGTCTGTCAGGGTCCGGTAGTCTGGTCAGGGTCCGGTGGTCTGGTCAGGGTCCGGTAGTCTGTCAGGGTCCGGTAGCCTGTCAGGGTCCGGTAGTCTGGTCAGGGTCCGGTAGTCTGGTCAGGGTCCGGTGGTCTGTCAGGGTCCGGTAGTCTGGTCAGGGTCCGGTGGTCTGTCAGGGTCCGGTAGTCTGTCCCGGTTTAAACCCGCAGAGTTTCTGGATGTTAGTTGTGTTTTTACGGACATGAAGCGGAAACATCAGCTGAAGCTGAAGTTGATTCGTTTGTTTCATGGTTTGTTTTCGCTAAACTTCACTAACTAGAAACAAAGAGTTGAATTAATGAACCAGCTGAGACTGAGGCGCCGTTTATCTGCCGAACTAATCACGTGATCCTGGAGATTCACGTCATTTATTGTTATTGATCTACATCGATCTATGAATCGATAACAAGCGATAACAGTAAATGGACCAAAGCTTGAATAGAGTTTAGTTGGTTTATCTCCCAGTAGGGAGCAGATGCTGCGGATATGAACCAGTAACACAACATAGACACTTACTGGTTGACCAGTTTAATGTTATTCATGTTCACCAGTCACGTGACTGCGATGAATGTAAACAACATAGTTTGAGACGTTTGTATCACAAAATATAACATCTATTTACACCTGTCTGTCTCTCCACCTGTCTCTCTCTCCACCTGTCTGTCTCTCCACCTGTCTGTCTCTCTCTCCACCTGTCTGTCTCTCTCTCCACCTGTCTGTCTCTCCACCTGTCTGTCTCTCTCTCCACCTGTCTCTCTCTCCACCTGTCTGTCTCTCTCTCCACCTGTCTGTCTCTCCACCTGTCTGTCTCTCCCTCCACCTGTCTGTCTCTCTCTCCACCTGTCTCTCCGTCTCTCCACCTGTCTCTCCCTCCACCTGTCTGTCTCTCCCTCCACCTGTCTGTCTCTCTCTCCACCTGTCTGTCTGTCTCTCCACCTGTCTCTCTCTCCACCTGTCTGTCTGTCTCTCCACCTGTCTCTCTCTCCACCTGTCTCTCCGTCTCTCCACCTGTCTCTCCCTCCACCTGTCTGTCTGTCTCTCCACCTGTCTCTCTCTCCACCTGTCTGTCTGTCTCTCCACCTGTCTCTCTCTCCACCTGTCTCTCCGTCTCTCCACCTGTCTCTCCCTCCACCTGTCTGTCTGTCTCTCCACCTGTCTCTCCCTCCACCTGTCTGTCTGTCTCTCCACCTGTCTCTCTCTCCACCTGTCTGTCTGTCTCTCCACCTGTCTCTCCCTCCACCTGTCTGTCTCTCTCTCCACCTGTCTGTCTCTCTCTCCACCTGTCTGTCTGTCTCTCCACCTGTCTGTCTCTCCACCTGTCTGTCTGTCTGTCTCTCCACCTGTCTGTCTGTCTGTCTCTCCACCTGTCTGTCTCTCCACCTGTCTGTCTGTCTGTCTCTCCACCTGTCTGTCTGTCTCTCCACCTGTCTGTCTCTCTCTCCACCTGTCTGTCTGTCTCTCCACCTGTCTGTCTGTCTCTCCACCTGTCTGTCTCTCCACCTGTCTGTCTGTCTCTCTCTCCACCTGTCTGTCTGTCTGTCTCTCCACCTGTCTGTCTGTCTCTCCACCTGTCTGTCTCTCTCTCCACCTGTCTGTCTCTCCACCTGTCTGTCTCTCCACCTGTCTGTCTGTCTCTCCACCTGTCTGTCTCTCTCTCCACCTGTCTCTCTCTCCACCTGTCTGTCTCTCCACCCGTCTGTGTGTCAGTGAGTTGGAGCGTCTCAGCGGTCTGGTCGGTCGTCCCTCAGAGTCTCATCCTCTTCATAACAGCGGTTTGCTGAGTTTGGATCCAGTTCAGGATAAAACTCCTCTTTACTCGCAGCTGCTGCAGGCGTACAAGTGGTCCAACAAGGTAACTGCTCACATGCTAACATGCTAACTGCTGACATGCTAACATGCTAACTGCTCACATGCTAACATGCTAACTGCTAAC